>NC_090440.1:1544949739-1545251148 GCF_031143425.1 Pleurodeles waltl
TTATGGGGTGTACATGCAATGTTGTTGCATGTGTTTGTGTGTATAGTGTTGGGAGTGAGTGTGGGGGTGTTGCCTGTTGCGTGTGTGTCACTCTCTTTTTCCTCCCCCACTCTCTTGTGTGCTAGAAGCAGTACTCACCGTGGTTGTCTTCGCCGGCATTCATGTTCCTGGTGTATGAGAAGATACACCAGCATGGGGAACACCTGCAGCTCGGGCTCCATTGCGTCCTGGTTCTTCCTTGAATGTCAAGCGGTGTGTCGTTTCCCTTCTGTGTTATGTTTCCGCAGTGCGTTTGATGGTGTTGGTACCGCCCCGGAAAAGCTGGCGGATGGGCGGGTTGTAATGCAGTGGGCGGTACATTGTCTTCCGCCTGGCTGTTGGCGGCTACCGCCGCAGTGTTTGTTGCTACCGCCGTGGTGGTCGGAGTGTTAAAGTGGCTGTATGTGTTGGCGGTTTCCGCCGTGGTCATGATTCCATTTTTATCACCGACCGCCAGGGTTGTAAGGAGGACCTTAATTTGCCAGTGCCTGGGCTCTCTTGCTGTGAGTCCTGACTTGCCAAGTGGTGCCTAATCCAGTGCCTGGGCCCGTGGAAGTGAGCTCTGGTGCAACTAAGAAGAAACAAAACACGTTGACTCCAGAGGGACTTTAGAACCAGTGCCACTCTCCAACTCCACACCACTGCCTGCGCCGGAGCTGTGGTCCCCACTGAGTGTAACATCCTCGTACTACAGCACACTGCCTCCAAAGTCCCGCCACAGTATGAGTCCTGAGCGCAGTGTCACTGACATTTGTGGCACCCAACATCTTGACCTGCTGGATCCATCAACCCCGCCTTGCCATGAGGTACCCACTCCTAGCAACAGACACCACATTACCTCCCCTGCAACTGCAAGGAACCAACACCTCAGCTCCCCTGCCTAGCAGTAAGGAACCAATGCCTCACCTCCTCAGTGGTATTAAGGAACCAACACCGCACCGGCTCAAGCGACGCCTCACCTCCCCGACTCCATGCAACGTCTTTGTTTCCTCATGGTTTTCCAAGGTACTGTACCAAGGGTCCGTGCAACTCTGTGCTATACTCTCTTGCAAGTGGCGTAAGACTGTTGGGAACGACTCCGTCAAGATGCCATGATAGTCCCATATGGAGCTATTGTGCTTATAAGTGCCATCCTAAGGTGTATTCTTTGAAATTTTTTATCTTTACTTATGTATGTTGGATTTTTGTTGTTTTGGTCGTGTTGTACTAATATAAATATTGGCTATTTTTTTAAACTGGTATGGAGTACTTTTGAGGTGTTTTCTCTGTTTTACTGTGTATGTGTGTACAAATACTTTACACATTGCCTCTGAGATAAGCCTAACTGCTTGAACCAAGCTACCAATGGGGTAACCAGGGCTTATCTTAGCTGTGTGACTCCCTTACCCTGACTAGAGTGAGGGTCCCTACTTGGACAGGGTGCAAACTACTGCCAACTAGAGACACAATTTCTAAAACACACCCATACAGAAGCCCAGCAGGGCCACATTTATGTCCTAAACAGGACCTGGTACAGTGTGGAGGGGACTTCCAGGGCACACAAATAGTACTTCAGAAGTCAGAATATGTTTGGGGGTCAATTACTCAACTTGCCATCAAGGGTTACTAACCTAATACTAGTGTGCTGCATAATGCAGAATATATGTGCATGGCCAAATATCCATGGCCTGCTGACAATGAGTAGCATGAAGTACTGGATGAGAAAGATGAGGAGCAAGCTCAAAATGTACCATCAGTAGCAGCAACATGGCTGATGTGCCATGTACTAGAAAATCTGCATGGCAAATGTGTGAATGACTTTTACATTGTCACAAGATTATGACAAAATGAATCAATTGTACCTATATAAAACAATGCATATAAGCACAACCAGTGTATAGGCAACTTACCTGCCAGTCATGGTGTGAGAAAGTCATCAATTTAGCATGTTCACCCCAATGTTTGACTGATACTGGTCGTAAATAACCCTAACTGTACCCTGGGTCTGCTAACAAGGCACAGGGCCAGTCCTCTGAATAAAAGGTATATGGTAAAGTGGTACAATTACAATTGCCGATCACAGACTCCTGTAAGTCCCTAGTAGATAATAGGGCAAGAGGGATTCAAACGACCTCTAAGTCCCTAGCATATAATTGGGCACGGAAGTTGAGAGGCCCAGTGGCTTTCTTGCACTGATGTGTACTGCTTTGTTGCCTGCCGTCCTTTTTTAAAGAAGCCCTGTCTTGCAGACTGTCTTTAAAAAGTTAAGTGCATGCCAAATCGACTTTAGAAGAAATTGTACTTCCAAAGTTTTATTCTACCTTATTTTTACATACAATTCACCCCTAAGGTCTCTCCTAGGTGCCCCAGGGGTGGGGTGCCATGTAATTATAAGCAGGGACATTTCGAAAGATGTTTGATATGCCCTTGTGAGAGAGAAACTGCACATCAAATGTTTTTCTAATTGTTGAAACTTAGCTCCTTAGGCTAATATAGGAATATCTTACATAAGCACATTACTTCTAGAAAGGAGTTAAATGTGCCATGAAATGACTCTAAATATTGTTAATGAGAAATCCAACAACCTGACACTTTTGAATTTATCATAACTAATACCAGAAAAAATAAATAATACTTCCTTTCCTGTAAACCAAATCCCAGGCTGCTAGTGGCCTCTCCTAGGATGGCAAGTCAAAAAGATATGAGCCTAGGCACCACAGGTCGATACCGCTGGTGCCACCCCTCCCATGGATCATCTGGTGGAACAAGCCTCTCAAGAATATCAATAAGGCCATGCAAAGTCGAGCTGTGTTGCTCATCATAGACTCATAGCTATGGAGTAACTGAATGCACCCCAAGAGACTCACAAGTGTCACTCAGTGTGGTTGGTGTATTACAGGGACATTTTTGGTGCATCAGTGCTGAACAACCCACATGGATAACCTGAATGACCAATGTAAACATGTGGATGTCAACATGGGGCTGTAGAAGAGGCTCACATATCAACACAATCTGCTGTCATATTGCAACACAGTTTACTCAGCACTTTCATGTACATGTACCTTCCATGGCCCAGTCCAACATGGCCAATGTGAGCCACATAATGCAGAACACAATTTAACAGATGGGCCAAGGTCACATCAATTGATACATCCTTGTTTATGCTCTACTGGGGATGTCTGACAAGTTTGGGACTGAGTCTAGTCCACGTGAGTCCCATTATCTGTCACAGTGTTAAACTACATGAGTATTAAATGTGTACACACACTGCTATGCACAAGCAACACCACTGTGATGCAGATTGTAGTTATGGTTTGATGTTCACTACCTTGCTGCCCTTACTATGTCATAAGTCACACAAAGGCATGCATGGTGTGGTAACATTGCACCATCAGCATGAGTGAAATCATGTGCACCACAAATCATGTGAAATGATGGGGAAACCTTCACATGCTACCCCATTTGGAAATGACACTTTAAGTGCAATAGTATCCACACCAAGTTCTGTGTGGTATAAGTACTGCAGGCACACAATGGCTCTTTGCACACACTTTGTGGTCCCCCGGGATCCCTGGAAATGTCTGAAGGTGCCGCACATGCGTGAACTGACATTCAGAACAAAGCTGTGGTGTAGGGAGACTCACAGTGGCTGTGGCATCGACAGAGGGTGCACCCTCTTGTGTAGGGGTGAGCGGACACTTGCCAATTGGAACCCTACTCTGATTTGGACTGAACGCCGTATGTAAGACGTGAGCCTGGGGAAAAGTCAGTCTCCGAAGGGTGCACTGTCTTTGTGTCCCATCATGGGAGCCCCATGGAGGGGAGAACATTGGCATATGGCACCATCATACATCTCTTTAAATGTGTGTCCAGGCTATCACAACACTTGCCTGCACAGAAGACTGTCCCCCCTCCCCCATGTTGCCTGACAGCCTGCTGTCTGCACCTTGGCACACCTTGGGACAGAGTGCAGATTGGCAGACGTCTGTGCTATCCTAGATGTGGGTGTGCTGAGCCCATTTAAGGGGCCAGTACATAGTTGGCACATGGGGCAACAATTCTACGGTGTGAAGTTATACAAACATAGGGATTGTGCCCTATGCATAGTCTGCTCCTATTAATGCATGCACTTTCACATATGTACACTCCCAACACACACATTGGACTCATGGAAAGACAGGAAGTTAGTTAAACCCAACTATTCACAAGCAACACAGCAATCCCTATGACTTTTTACATACATTCCACATCACACTATACATAAATCTTCACATTTTCCTCATTCCATCAAAAAATAGATGCATGAGCCCAATGCATGCTTTTTTAGCCATCGTGTCAGCCACAAATGACGCTTCCTATCTGACATATCAGAATTTCCTACTAGTGCTTTGTCATGCCTTTTGTGAAATCCACGCATCCGCTGAAACCGTGTCACATCCACCACAGGAATTGATGTAATGGATCAGCCATGCTGCAAAATTAGGAACTGTGAAGTTACTTTTTCTTTCTCTTCATCTCACAGTCCTCGTGTCTGTGCTTGGGAGAGGCTGTGTTGTGATGCTGGAGGAGAAAGGAGTGCTGGTTTTGGAGTCTGTTGTGCTGTCTGCTATCCCTGTTGTGTCCCTCACATCTCAATTGTCCTTTGTAACGTATTGTACTGTGTATTGTCAGGTGTTCGTCTTTGGGGTGTTATAGTTCTTAGGGGTGGTATGGTTTTTTTCGGCATGTGTTTTTTATTGTGTGTTTGGGGTGGGACATGTCGGGGAAGGAAAGTGCGAAAAACATGAGTGCCCTGCATGGACACCAATTCACCAGAATGCCTGGGGTAGCAGAAGTGACCAAATCCAAAGGAGTACACAGTTCCTAAACAAAAAGGATGAAGGCACAGGTTCAACAATGACACTTCTAATATTTAGAAGCACAAGCCCTCACACATCCAATGGATGTCATGCTTCATCATAGGGCCTGCTCCACGTCAGATTGGTGCTGCAATGTCTGACGGGCCCTGTAGAGGGGCACTTTGCCGGAGATCTTAAAAGAAAGTGTGTGCCAAATAGGGGTAGGAATGGATTCAAACCTACCCTCAGGAAGAAAAGGCAGAAGAGAGAAAAAACTGAATAAAATTGGCTCAAGGACCTCCAAACGGTGAGTTTTAATTGAAGCGGAAGGCCTTGGTCAATATTAAAAACAAATAGGGAGTGGGCAGGGAATAAGGATCCCCCACTCTCAAAAACAAAGAAAAGCTAATAGGGACACTCTTCCCTTCAGCTCATATTTAAGATCAACAAGTTTCACGCCCTCAATGTCCCTAAGGACCGTGCAGCACTTCATCAGGACCAGCAATAACAACAATCCTTCTGCTGCCCTACATTCCCCAAATGGGTTATTAAAGCGAAGTAACTACTTACATAAACACTACACTGTTAACGGCCTAAATGAGCGAACCTGTGTGAAAAAAGCAAAGCATCATGTAAAACATAATGAAAGCAACCAATCTGTAGAAAACACCCAATAGTGTTGTGGCATTCAGTGTAATAGGTGTCGCCATACAAAATCATGCACTATTAGACACAATATTGTACTCCTTACCCTCCCATCCTAGGGAACGAGTTCCTTGGGATTAAGCGGACCTTAGGACTCGCATTGCTCTAAATAAATCAAAGAAAAGGCGAAAAAGTGTAATATTGTGCAGACAAAAGGTTTCTAACTCAGTAGTTGCTGCAGAAATGATCTGTTATCAAGCGAATATTCTCCAGTATTACAATATGAAGAGTATAGGAAATCGGTATCATTGTGACAGAGATAGAAATCAGGTCAGGAAAAAATATTGATTAGATGCCCTAGTAATACTCTTTCATACACACTAGAAACAAAAAAGTACCAATATATTTGGTATCTATCAAAGTAATCTGTTATAACCAACGGGCAGTGAAAAGCAAAGATAAAAATCCAGCCAAGCTGCAAAGCACCTATATATGCGGCCACCGGTATCATTGTCTGTAATGCTAAAACAGCAGGTTTCACTCACTATATACAAGTAAATATCTCGCAAAAGTAAAAACTTGCATGAGCGTGTATACGCTCTCTCATCAAAATCACAGTCGTCCCAATCGGTGGGACATCCAAGGAGGAAAATCAGTTCACTGTCCCGGAGGTGCTACAAGGGAGGACAGCGCACCAGGTAAAGGTCCCCGGCAACGCGCGGACCAATCAGAAAAGGCTAATACCCTCAGGAAAAAGGGGCAAGAGAGAGACATTAGTTTCACCCAACTCATAAAATAAACAAAGGACTGGAAACTGAGAGTCTACCCCGAGCAAACATAGCTGCTGCTCAGAACAGATGAAGCCTCGATCGGTAATTATCACAAGTATTTTTCAAAGGCAGCAAAAGCACCCCCCAACTGGGGGAGGTACTTCTAAAAAGTATAAAAGTCCATTACCAACAGAGTCAAGATCCCTCAGACTGATAAGGATCAAAATGTGATAAATATAGAACTCAAAGTTCACAACCACATAAGGGGTGCTAAATACAACCACAGACCACCCTGCAGGGAGAACTGACTCCAATCAGTAGTCTGAGAGTCATTCTTGATAGAGGCTAAGATTTTCACCTCAACAAAGAAAAAGAGAACCCAGTAAAATACAGAATTTTCACATCAACACCAAGAACATACAGAGAAAATGTTGTATGACGTAGTGAAAAAACAAGTCAAAATAACATCTTTTGTCTGTCAAATAAAAGAGAGAAGAAGCTCAATAGGCTTAGTTGTAAATGATAAATCTTAAAAGAAAGATATCCACGGGATCTCATAATTTAGCCCATGGATATAAGTCTCCAATTTGTACACCCAACGTTGTTCCCTCTCAAAGAGACCATGAGGACTGTAATTGTGATTGACAGACTCCAGTACTACCCACCGAAAGTCATCTGGGGTATGATCGGTCTCCCAAAAATGGGTACTTAATTTGGTAGTGGTACGTCCACATCTAATATTACTGCAATGTTCATTTATCCTAATCTTTACTGGATGTGTTGTCATCACTGCACAGCGTAACTGACAAGGACATTTGATCATATAGATGCAATTCCGGGTATTGCAATTAGTGTGTTTTAAAAGGTGCCACTGTCCAAACGGTTGTAGGTCTAAGACCTCAGTGCGTGTAATCAAAGCACATACATTACAATTCCCACATGGATGGTGTACCTTTACTGGAGGTAATTGCCATAAAGTAGTTTGTCTTTTTTCAGGGGTTATCAACCTGGGGCGGGTATGTACCACCATATCTTTGATATTGTCAGTCCGTTTAAAGGCAAATAAAGGTTTCGGAATGTCAATCCCGCCGCTACAAGTATATGCCATCGCTTATTGATCAACTTCTTAACTGTATTGGACATAGGAGTATAAGTCAAAACACATGTAAGTCTGAATGATTGGGTGCAGGTGTCAGAAGGGCTTCTCTGTGGTTGTTCCGGGCCCATTTGCGGGCAGAGTTGATTATCCGTGGGGGATAATTTCTGTCATGTGGTTTACAAGATAGGTCGTCTGCCTGTGTCTCGAAACTATATACAGTACTGCAGTTGCGACACACCTTAGAAATTGTCCATAGGGTAGGTTGTCCCTAAGTGATTTTGGGCGGTGGCTGTCGTATAGAAGTAAATTATTCCGGTCTGTCTGTTTATGGTAGGTCGTTGTCTCCAGTTTACCATGGCGAATAGTAATTAGAAGATCCAAAAATGGAAGCTGTGTGGTAGACACAGTGGAGGAGAATCTTAGGAAAGGATCATGAGTGTTAACCCAGGTGGTGAAATTGCCTACCAAGTCAGTAGGGCCATGCCAGATGATAAGAATATCATCGATATAGCGACGCCAGAGTTTTATATTGTCCTTATATGGATTGGAATCATTAAGTATAAATGATTCTTCGAAGTGATACATGTAGAGGCAGGCTAAGCTGGTCGCAATGGCGCTTCCCATTGAGGTCCCTCATATCTGGTCTTCAAATTTAAAATAATTTTCAGTCAGAGCTAGGGAAGCACATTGCATAATAAAAGAAATGGGAGTCAAGGACGTTGACATCTGAAGCAGAAGTGACATCACCTGTCCTTTGACCTCCACTTTCACTCACAGACATATACTTACACATGCACACAAGTATACACAGACACTCTCACATAAACACATGAACATCCGCAAGCACGTGTACACCATTCATTTAAAAGCATTTTTACTTTCCTCAGCTGCCATGGAAGGGCATTTTCAAGCTAAGTGTCCCTTTTTTTGTTACACTAATAATGAATAATATGTTATTATTTACTATTACAGTAATAAAAATTGACAGAGAACAAAGAGAGTGAGTCCCTACTGAAATCCATGAGGACGAGCTGTCACTGCGTTCTTGGCACTGAATTTGCCACCTCTGGAGCCAGGGGTTGCAAAGGCAAGGCTAGGGGTCTCAAAGGGCAACCCAGGGGTTGCAGCTGCGACCCCTAAATGACATCAATGGTGCCCAGGAGTTTGGAGGGTTCCTCTGGATGATGACATACTACCTGCCGAACATTGTGGCCATGGGAGGACTTGTTATACAGAGGTATAATATGTATAAAATGGAGGCACGCAAGCTGCAATGGGAGAAGGTTTGCTTACACATGCAATGGACATTTGAGGTGGAGTGGACAACCCACCAGCTGAAGCATTGCTGGCGGACGTTATCAGAAAGGGAAGGTGATTTTCTTAACTTCCTCGGAATTGAGGTCGGTGAAACTGTTGGTAGGCAGACATACTTTGTGAATGATTGTATGGATTGCAATTGCATTTAGATGTCTGGTGGCCACAGGGCCTGATTAACTAAGTTTCAACTCAGGGCAGTGCAGAAGGTCATGCTGCTGTGCTGCCCTGCCCTGCATCCACAACAAGTGCAGGAATGCACTGTATCTTTGATAAATGGCACATTTCTGTTCTTGCCCCCTGCGCTGGTCCACAAATTGCTGTCGAGCACCAACATAGGCACCCTGTGCCATGGTGCAAGGGTGCGTGGATTTCAGGGATAATTGTTCATGTGCAGGAAGAGATACCTTCCTACACATACACAATCATTGATGGTGTTTTCCTTTGTCTATGTGTGCTGTGGAATGCAGCACACAAAGGAAGAGGAAAAACGTGGAGAAATAATATACTTCCCATTGTGCAACTGTGATGCCACCCCTGCAGTGGGGTAGGAATCTGATGCATTCCAAGCCTTGTGAACATGGGCTAGCACACTGTGCCACTGAAACTTGAAGAAAATGATGCTCCGTTGTTGCAGGGTGCCGCTTGAGCTTGTAAATAAGGCCCATAGTGTCAGTGGTTCATATATGTCAGGGCACAAATGCCATCACACCACAAGACAGATTTTGTATAGACAAAGTATGACACAGAGGCTTCAGATTACTAGCCTGTCATGTGCCCACACTGAGCAGTGGCCCTAACATACTTGTGGCCACTTTGTCTGTTAGCACCATCGTTCACATGTTAACAGATGTGCTGTGCGCAAACTGAGGAAGTGTGCACCTTTACAATACATGACCTGCTGCTAGGACATTTTCTAGCTTGTGCATGCTGTGGGTATGTGCTTTGCAGGAGCTGTCCTATTTTGTGACACTCTAGTTGATCATGTCTTATGAAAAGGAGGCATGATGTATATGACTCTGTAAATAGTTCTGCCATGCGGCTTGTCATACATCTGAATATATCTCACACATGTGTGTCTGATTTAAAAATATTGAGATTTGGGGATGGACAAGACATGTATGTTTGGTGTCTATGTCTATGCAGGAATGACAGATACTGATGTCCATTAAACGAGGGTAAACGGATGTCTACTAGTGGTGTATGTAGCTTAGTCCTGTGCATGTGATGAAAAGAGTAAGGCAGGGATATTGCTAGTCTTGGCTGAGTGTGTTCTGTGAGTCATTTAGGTGCAGGGTTCCATTAAACTCAGCTACCCTTGCAAAATCTTGGGGTAGTGAGTTATTTGAAATGGTTCAACAATGTCCCCAAGAGATGTATGTATAATTTCATCATATGTGTGTTCGTCGGCCTGCCCTGCCAATGTATATCATTGAGACATGTCAAATGAGCAATTTAAGTTGTTACAACCAGAAGGGCTATATGGCCATTTGCACATCATGTATATTGTTCAATATTTGACCACAGTGTTCTTTTTCAACAATCACAGTGCTATGTTTTGTGGTGGACCGAGCCTTACACCACTGGAAAGGTTGAGAGCTTCAATTACCCCAAAGCTGCCAGTGTCACCCTGTTTTCTAATGGGTAGTGCAAGGGTTGTGTGTGATGTTGTATGCTGTGTGCAATGCCATGTTCAGAATGCGGACAGGAAGGTAGAGGTAGAGGATCTGATTGCTAGAACTGAGGGACCACATGTTTGCTGGCATGACCAAAGAGCAATGACCATAGTGCCAGGATCTGTGAACATATGTGGTGGTGGATTCATAGGTGAAGATGGCAGGGCATGGTATACCTAACAAATGCACTTCAGATATACAGATATGCTCTAGTTACTCACAGTGCAATCTATGTCCAATGTGTTTGGCTAGCCCACATGGGAGGGGGTGAGTCACAACAGTATAACAGTAAGGACATGTTCCAGAATTACAGGGTCCCAACAAGCCATCCAGGGTGGCATCATGTTCTTTTCAAATAATGGTCCTGCTGTGTGTCCCACAGGACCATTACAGAAAAGTATGTTCTTCCAGGACTGAGGGTCTCGTGAATAAGGCCCTAGGTGTAGCATGGCAGAGGTCAACATTCCACATTTGTTGACTGCAGTTCAATTTCCGACTCATGTGGTGTGATGCCCCATAATCTGTTGGATGGATTAACATTGTCATATCTGTGATGATGACATGGGATAGCAAAGTGTGTTGGACCAGATAAATGTCTGCAAAGCATTGTCGTGCAACATGCCAAAGCCCAATCCATCTTCAGATATTGCTGGCCATTACAGTCTCCAAAATATATTGCAAGCAGGGGCATACTATGAACAGTATTAGCCATTGCCATCCCAAGAGCCCTGTGTAGATCAGATGTAGGGCATGCATGCACACAACCATCAAATGGTTATGCTGAGTGCTGGTATGCAGGAAGGTTACATGGATTTTGGACACTTATGTACAGGCAATGGGTTGTGTAGTGGGACACATTCGGTTACTTGGGGAGTATGCAGGAAGTCGTGGCACAGCCCACCATGTACCAACAGGAGTTGATATAGGAGTTGTTTCATACATCTGTGTGATGTGAGTGAGCTATCCACCCTCATTATCACATAAGATACCTGGCACATGTAGACTCAATGTAGCAATGTGTCCGGCTTGTGCCTTGCCATATCAGGCACCCAATGTTGTGACACATACTTGCTCAACTTACTTTGGCTAATGCCAATGGAATCAAGGCCATTGCAGGATGCAGAGGGGACACTGATGATGAATACAACATTAAGAATGTGCCAAACCATGGTCACAAAACGGCATTGTTCCTAAGCATACCCAGTGCTGACATGGTCATGCCTAGATGTTTCAAGACAGTGCATTGCTATTAGGCAACATTAGTTTAGCCTTTGTACCTTGACCATAGTAAATTGTGAGATGATGGCTATTGTACAGATATATGAGTACTTTGACCTTCAAGATGCATTTGGGATATGTAAAGTGCAACATATGTTGTCTGAAGATAGTATTCACATGGCATGGTTGATGTTTATTTACCAAGGTGTAAATCAAAAAAGTATACACAGTTCCACTAGAAAAAATGAGTTCCTATAATTCAAAGGTTCCTGAAAATCCAAATTTTTGGAACAAGAACCCTCACTCACCATTTGGTGACATGCTTCATCATTGGGCTATGCTCCTCGTCAGGCCGGCACTGCAATGCCTGACGGGCCCCACACGGGGGCTCTTTGCCGGAGATCTTTTGGTGATAGATAATAGCCGGTCAGTGTGTGAACTGATGTGGGATTGGTATGCAAAAAGAAAAAAAGTGCTGTTAAAAATTACTAGGGGTAAAATATATTTTATTAAGATATCTAACCTCTGTCATTATTAAAAACAGAAATGCGGGGAGGGAGTAAGATAAGGTCTAATCTCCCCAAAGCAGAAAAAGAAAAAGTGTTGGTAGCTATCACTAAACCTCTCAACTTAGAGTGTAGTGAATGTAGGTACAGGATCCCCTGTACTACTATTAAATCTATTGTATCTATTAAATTTGGATTTCCAGGAACCTTTGAATTATAGGAACTCGTTTTTTCGAGTGGAACTGTGTATACTTTTTTGATTTATTAGTTAGATGGGAGTACTATACACAGGACCAGGACTTTGTTTCCGAATCTCCCATGTCTTTTTAGCCCCTCTTTTCCTTGGTGTTTGAAGAATATTTACAAAGGTGACCTTTGTATGACATGTTTTCTTTATGATTAAATGGGTAACATGATCCCAACCGAGAATAAACAGCACCAGCTGAGGGAGGAAATTTATAGGCATGTTAGGCAAGTGCACCAGGCCTTCAAAAAGATGAGCAAGACCTTTGAGAAGAAAAAGGAATCGGGGGCCTGGAGGGCCTTTCCACAAGGTGTCCCAACAATGGAAACAGTTACCACCAGCAAGACTCAGGGTAAAGACATGGGTGGGTCCGCAGGAGCACGATCATCCACCTCCACCTGTAGTCACACAGCCCAAACAGTATCCCATGCTTCAACACAAGTACTGTCCCATGACTTTGAGCAGGACATGTTCCAGGAAGTTGCAGACTTAACATTTTGTGTCTCTAGCCTGGCGCACTAGATGGACAGCATGCTCATCTTGCTCCAGAAATCAAGCAGGCTGTGCAGAAACACTGAAGGACAGGATGAGCCAGATTGACCATTTACTTCTTTCCCCTTGTTGATAGTTGTTTTTATTGTAGCCATTTTTAAATAGCATAGTTTAGGTAAGTTAGTGTAGGTTTATTTTATGACTTTGTAGTTTTTAGTAGGGGTGGGTACAATTTTAGGGGTTTATTTTATTAGTAGTTTTTAGTGTATGGGGGCAGATGTGCAAGTGTTTAAAAAAATATAAAAATATATATTTGTTTAGGCCTAAGTGTTTAGTTAGCTGTAAGTATTAATTAGTATAAGGTATTTTATGTTAGTAAGGTTTTGTAGTTTAGATATTTTTGTAACATATATTTAAGGTTTTATTAAATTTTGTTGTTTGCTACATATGAGTCGCCATCATGAATTACTGTGTAGGAGTTAGTGTGCCTGGTCAGGTAATGTTAGGCACATGCCTTTAGCTTTGCTGGCAGTATTTGGCTACATTTGTGACTAGGTGAATTCCCTATGGGTATTACCTGTCAGGTTGGCCATGGAATCACATAAGTTATCTACAAACATCGTTGATCAGTGCATGTGACAATCTGGATGTGAATGGATACACATCCCAACACAGGTATTCATATACGAGTGATCTATGCAGGTATGTCTTAGGACATGCATTGGTGGGATGTTGGTATTGCACTCACCCTAATTCAAGGATTTTTTACTCACACACCGATGACTGCCCCTTATAGACCAGACTCATACTTGCATTATTTGGTTCCCACAGCAATGTTGTTTGGTTACTAATATCCATGCTTAGACCAGCCACCTGTGGTGTGAGTTACATTGTCTTTCACAATGACTACATAATAGCTATTGCACTACATACTTGGGAGCCTCAGTTACTGCTTGCTAGTCAACATACATATCATATTCATCAAATATGTTTCACTCAGTCTATGTGGCTTTGTCTCTAGCTCAAATCCAAACATGTCCCTTTGAAAGTAGTCAGTGTATTTGCTTCACACAATGTAACATGTTCAAATTGGTCCTATGTCCGGCACACTTACAAAACACAAATTGTAGTTAGTGGTTTTATTTACAGGTGCAAAACTACGTGATTAACTAATTTACATTTCATGAGACAACAACCCCAACAAATGTATCAGGCCACTGGATGTCCAGACAGAGTCCATGGGAGGAACATGTCCTGGGACATGTGTAGGAGAGGAGGGTTCTAGTGAGGAGGAGGATCACATTGCCATTAGGGTAGATTGGCCACAATGACAGTCCACAAATGCGAGAGGTCGACAGGGGGAGAGCAAATTGAGGACAGTGCCAGTTGTTTAGAGACTGCCATGGCCTTAGGCATTGAGCAAAGGAGAAAGTGGGCATGTGCCACAGAGAAATGCTACTGAGCAGTTTTTCTGGTGAAATATATGCATTCCATATCTTCTTCCTCTGATGTATGTGGTGCCTCCCATGACAGCAGTGTTGTAAGTGTTGAAATATAGAGAGACACACACATATCAGGGGATGAAGATGTGTATCCCGTATCAAAGCCAGCTCTCATCTGTGGCAACCCATAAGGGAGCACACCAGCAAGGAGGATCTGCTGGTTTTGCAACACAGCAGCAGCCTCATAGTAGTAGGCACCCAGGGTGTCAATGAGGGAGTACTGCTTCCGCTCCATGGACTCCTAGACATTGTGGATTGTCCCAGCTTGCTGGTAACCTCGCTGGTATCACTTCGGCAGGGCATTTGCTCATGCCTCTGCCTCAGGACACCAGCAATGTCAGCCAGTGACTGCTGGAGGCCACGAGCAGAGAGTAGGTACCTTGTATGGCAACCGAGTTGTCCTTATTTGGACTGAAGCACCTATGGACTTCCTCTAGGGTGCCCACCATGGTCTCCATCCCCACCCGCACCTGATCTGTCAGCTCACACTGGACTCCTACCTTAGTCTGTTGGAACGTATGTTCTGGGTCCTGGGAGTCCAGGGCTCTGGGTTTGCTGCCAGGTGGTGTAGGTTGGATATTGGACGGATCATCTGGAGACCCTGCAATGCTGTCAAGCCTCCCTCCAACTGGAGATGGTGTCTGGAAGGTGCCCAGGATTTGCTGGAGGGTGTCAGGATGTATGGTTTGCAGGTGGTCACCCACATAGTCAGCTGGCCAAGAAGTATGGGTTCATCCTCTGCAATGAGATAGAGATATGTTAATGGTGATCTCTGCTAGATGTTGACATGAGTAATCAGGTTGACTTTCAAGGTTTCAGATAAAGCACTTTCAGCACCTCATTTTGGAGGCCCTAGCAGCACAGGGCGCAACCAGAGTGTTATTGTTTTTGACATGCGATTGTGCAGTGTGCCAGCCCATATTTACAGGGCCATGCAAAGCCACCTTGGGTAGCTTTTCATGGCCTTGTAAATATGGACCTTTTTCACACATAACACTGCATGAAAGGTGCGTTCCATGAGGGTTGTTCACACACAACACCCATGGAATCCAAAGGGATATGACGCATCGCAGAGCAACAAGGCTGGGAATGTGTTGGATTCCTACACGACCTCAGGGGTGGAGTTAAAGTGGCGCAACGGGGAAAAATAACATTTTTCTCCACCTATTTTCCTCTTTTTATATTTTGCATTCTGCAGCACACATAGCAAGACGAAGACACCATTAACAATTATTTATATGCAGGAAGGTGTCCCTTCCTGTACATAAGCAATCACCCATGCAACCCACACACCCTTGCACCATGGTGTTAGGGTGCCTGTGTTGGCACTAGGCAGCAGTTTATGCACCAGCGCTATGGAAAGTACAGAGATGCATTGTATTTCTGTAAATATGACGCATTCCTGCCCTTTCATAATGACGCAGCACAGCAAGCTGGCTTACAGCGCCACACTGGGTTATTTCCTAGTAAATGAGACCCTCGGTCAGCAATGCTGCCTTGCAGTTGCTGGCCAGTTTTTCCTTTATCTTGCACATGCAATCATGTTGGTGCTTTTTCTCATTCACTATCCTGTGGACTTCTGCTACACTGTGGACTGCCATATGGCTTCTTTCCTCCCTAATGACAATTTTGAGGTGACGAATAGCTGTTGTTGGTGCTCCTTCACCTCAGTGACCAGGATGTTATTCTCCACCTCACTAAACTTGCACTTCCTCTTCCTCTGGGACTGGGTTGTTGGGGTTGTCCTGGGGTCTCTGGTCTCCTGGGTTCTACATGTCAGTTTCTGGAGTGTGTTGTGTTGTGTTTTTTTTCCAAATGCGGCATTTTTTTACAGTTTTTTTATGCATTCGGCACACAAAAATGACGTTAGGACAGCTTGCGTAAAATTATGTGCTGCTATTCAGGCTAGCGTCATTTTTGCAGCAGTAGCGTCGTTTTTGGTTCCAACATGGCACACAGGCTAGCATCATTTTTTTGATGCAGCCAAGATCCTAACACCAAGGTGCGCTGTTTTGTAAATTTTACGCAAGCATGGCGTTAGGATCTGTCGTACCATGGCGTTAAAATTTTTGACGCATAACTGTGTTATGGCAGCGATGTGTAATTTTTGGTAAATGAGGCCCAGACTAGGTTACACCTTTTTCTTTTTTACAGCCCAGGGAGATTTGGGTGGATTCGAGAACTGTGATCCCAGTCTGACTTTCGGACCTGTTTCTCCAGGTTGCAGGTCAGCAGCTGTTGCCACTAACTAGCGCAAGGTTCCAAGAGGAGCTTGCGATGAGCCAGGCGTCAGGTTTGAGCTCTTCTCAGTGGTTCGCCCTCCTCTAATTAAGCAGGGACAGTGTTCCCCTCCCTCAAATAACCTCTGACTAGAGTTACAATAGCAACTCTCCCTGTTCCAGAATATTATAGGCGAATGAATTGTTTAATTTACCATCTGGTTACCTGTCTTTTCCGCGTGACTTTTGCCTTTTATGCTTCCCCTTCCCCCGCCCCCTCATCCCACCCTTGACTTTCGGTGACTGATAGAGCTTGCTGAAATGCTGATAGGCTGGCCATAACCAATCACGTTACTTTTGCAGTCTCGTGTGTTTCTGTCAGTAGATGACAAACGCCCCTCAACAGTGTTCCATTCCGCGAACAGTTTGCTTGAATCTGTTCTTGTTCTCCCGCCGTAGTGTCTACATTCTGCGGTCTTGAGTGAACCTGAGCCCTGCAGGCGCCACAGTTATGTCTGTGCTCGCTGAGGTGAAAGGCCCGTCTCACAATGGTGGAGGGTAGCCGGGCAATGCCGCAAAACTAGCTTCCACACATACACCAATAAGAGCCTATCAAGGCATGTTTCGTGCAGATAACAGCAATACTGGAGGAGCCGGCGCCAGGAGACGCGGTGCGCTGTGGCCTCGGTACTGGCCGGCTCACTCACCGCCTCCAACGCCAGCCATTGAAATGCAAAGTCCTTCTTTCCAAGGCGGCTTCTAAACCCGCTCTCTCTATGAACTGCGGAGGAGGCATCAACGACTGCGTGTCCGAAAGAAAGGAGCTAGCGCGCCTGTGAACCTTCCTCACCTTCTCCCGACATCAAGATAATATCTTCGGGGAGAAGAAAGCAGACCGAAATCCGCCTTTCAGTGCTATTCATGCTTTTGAATGAACATTTACAAACCTGTACGCAAGGAGGGGGCTACGGAATAGTCCCAGGCATTCCAGCATTTTTCTGGCGCACAATTGAGCCAGTAAGTACATTTTTATATTGCAGTACGAAACCTGTTCATCCACAGCTGGAAAGGCAGGTTGGCCAATGAAGAACATTCCCTGTAAACCTGCATATGAGGTGCAGCTCAGTTTGTTTAGGAAAGAGACATGCCTGTTGTATTGTAAAATCTATATAGGGCTGAAGCACTTGGCTGCCTGCAAGGGTGTGGTTTTTCTTTTGATCCAATGTGGCCAGGGCCGGACAGGCCTTTTATTCCATCGGGCATTCCTCATGTGGGCTTGAGCCTGTAGAGTCTGCTGGACTCATTCTAGTGTTTCCACCAGCCACTCTGCTGAGGGCTGGCTTCCACACTCACCCCACACCCATCCATCACAGGCGACACCAGTCAGAATAAAAGAGGCCGGGCGCATGTGCCCTTGGTAAGTTGTACTAAGCACAACTATGTGTCTGTGCCATCATTTAAAGTAGCATGAGGGCCTAGGGTCCACAATACTACAATGGCGATGAGAAGCAGGTCCAGCCCCATGTGTTTACTGATAGCAGCAGTGCTGTTCCTCGAGGGGGTAAGGGTAGCCTTGCCTAATGCACCTGCTGCCTGCCTGAAGGCCGCCCCGTTACCAAGAAGGACAGCATCCAGCCTCCATGCCCTGTAGTCTCCTGCCTGCCGCCCCACCAGTAAGGCACTAGTGGCCCTAGAAAAGGGCTTTCTTTCCTACTGGGCATGAGGTGAGCCCGCAGGTAGTCGCGTAAAGCCACACATGGAGGGGGTGAAGTACTACTGTCAATGCTGCACTTGGGCCCCCCCTCACTGCTGACCGCTCCCCGAGAGGTGGACCCCCTCCTGCACCAATAACTCCCATGTATGGTAGGAGGACTGCACCTGAAGCTGCCCCTACCTGCCATGCAGCTCGTCTGCTGCCCCATCTGCAGTTGTGTGATCCTGGCAGCCAAGGGAGGGAAAGAAGCCCTCCTGCGGAGCAGACCGTGCCTTCACAAAGGCGGCCGAAGTGTGTAAAGCAGCCAGCGTCTGCAGCACAAGTGAATGGAGCCGCTCCACACTGTATTCCGAGAGGCCTGTGGCATTAGGGAAGCACTCCCATGGCCTTGAGGAATAGACTCTCAGCGCCATCTGGTGGCTGTCCACACACACCAGCACCCCAGCGTGAGAGGCAGGGCAGCACTGAGGCCCACAAATACTGAAGTGAGCAGTGTGAAAAAGGGGCCGTGGATGAACCAAGCAGCCTGATGAGGCCACCAGCATAGCGGTGTGAGGCAAGCCCAGGTGAGGTGCATAGGAGCTGCAAAGACTGCCTGAGAAGCAAGAGCAAATAACAACACAATACTCACGTAAGAACACCCCCTTCCGCCAAGCCGGACAGCCCAAGGGGACAGTGCAGCCAAGAGTCCTGTGTGCATGGACAGCCCCAAATGATTGGAAGAGCGCAGAGGAGAAAGATTGTTGTTCCTGTGCTCAGAGAGGGACCCCAAGCTGCTATAGCCAAAGCAACAAGCCTAAGAAAAGTGAGCACCTGAGAAGATAACAGTGAAGACAGCTTGAAAGTCATGAACAGAGCTGAGCATGTAACCCCAGTGACAGTCAGACATCAGCGCAAGTGAGAAGGTAGCCCCGCATGCACCCATCGGTAAATGGGCACCACCATAGGCCCGGAGAATGGTCCCGCAGGTGCCAGTAAAGGCCACCCATGGAGGAAAAGACAATATCAGAGGTGTGCAGAGGGCCACACTGGCAAACCTGACAGCACGGGCAGGAGCCCAGAGACAGACAACCCTCTGAGAGCGAGATGCAACACCAGTGAAAAGAGGCCATGCCAGCCAGCCACACTGCAGCATCAGATGGCCACCATTGGTCCATCGTTGAGCAGGTCAGGAGGAGTGACCGACTCTGCCAAGCAAACTGAATGGAGGCAGGAGCAGCGCAGTCTTGAGGTGCAAGCTCTGCACCCTCGAGTGAAAACAGGAGGAGAGGAGAGAAGAGTTGACCCTCCAGTCTGGGAGCGGACCACCTAGATCATCCCTGAGGAAGGGACCGGACCATCAAGAGGTCTACGAGGAGAAGGAATCAAGTCCTATTTGACAGGACTAAGCCTACAAGAGGCTGCGTAGGAAGTAGATACACCATCTGAGGTGCAGCAAACAAATCAGCGATAGGTCCATGTGACGCAACATGCGACATGTGGTGCAGCGCCACATTAAGAAGGGAAATGGAGAGGAGAGGAACCTGGCACAACTCCACAACATGAAGGTTTGAGGAAGAGAAGGGTGTGACAGGCCGGTCACATGGAAGATCAGGAACACCACAGGTGTGCAAGAGGAAAGGGAGAAGAGCGATAGAACCAAGGACTCGTACAAGTACTGGAGAGGGCATCCATCTACATAAGCTAGCCACCAGGGTGAACAGATGTCACTGGAGGCAGCTCCGCGGGTGGCCCAACTGTAAGCCGCCAGCATGCTCAAACCGTGTCCAGGCCCCTCGCTTCTCAGTGCTATCATCCTGACACCAGCTGCTTGACATTGATGACATCCCTGTTGCCAACTGCACATGCCATGCAAGAACTGCACATAGCTACGAAGTCCCTCAAGTGATCCCTTCTCCAAGATAGACACCGCCACCTTTTGATCTAAACAAATAGATGGTAAGAACGTCAACATTACCAGGTGCATACCCCAAATCTCCCAAGGAGCACTGCACCACCAGAGCAGAGCCGATGTCAGTGAAAAGACCAGAAGTTGACAAGGCATCCCTGGCACAGTGGAGGCTGACCACCTAGAAACCTGCTGTGAGCCCCCTTGAACCGGAGACCTGCCAAAGAGAGCATGCTCGACCATTGAATCATCCACCCTTTGGGTTAGATGAGGCTTGGACGTGGCCCTGCTGGGAGTTCCGCAGCGAACCCCTTGGTGTTGCCTACGAATGGCCTGCACAGCCCATGCAGTGCTGTGGCAATCCAGGGGCAAGGGCCTCAAAGGAATTCCAGTGAGAGGGGAATCCTGCCAAGAGAGATGTGTCTGAGGCAGCTCCATGGCAGGCACTGGGAAGCACTGAGATCACAGATGGAGACTGGTCACCCAAACACTATCAGACAAAGGCCAGTGCACGTGAGTCCTGACGGCCAGAGCACACAGACTCTGTGACAACCACCCTTGCGGCTCCAAGCATGACTTGGGTGTGGTGCTGTTGGCTGTTCCTCAGTAACGCCTTCCCTTGGCCTGCAATAGGCCCTGCACAGTACACGGTCCTATGGCAGCCCCCCAAAGGGCCTCGAGGAGACTCCTGTGCAATGGAGTTCTGGCATGAGAGGAAAGCTTGGAGCTGCTGTACCAGCAGACATTAGGAGGCACCAAGGCCTTCAAGGATGACACCTTCTCATCCAGGTCATCCTCAGTCTTTGAAGGTTCACTATCTCTGGAGTCTGAATGTCTTCCAAGAGATCTTTGAAGTGGACTCTCCACTGCTCCTGATGCACTCACATTGAACTTTGTAGATAGACTTCACCACTGCTCGGGATGCAACATCCCAGTGGACTGTGTAAATAGACTCCAACACCATGAGTGCAGGTGGGACAGGTCCAACAATGCTCGAGAGGATTGTGATGTCATGGACAGGTGATTGAGGGATCTACACTTCAACACTGCCATTCGTGCCCAGAGTAGTCTGGTTAAACTCGGGAGCCGTGCTGTGATGCGGGGTGCCCCAGCTGTACCTGTCCACGCAGCATGTTTGGCGGACCGCCTGAAGAGACTCTGGCCTTCATTACAAACCTGGCGGTCGATGTTAAAGCGGCAGTAATACTGCCAACAGGTCGTCTGTAAAAAAACGCCAAAACACACAGCCACTTTAACACTCCGATTGCCACGGTGGTAGCAACAAACACCGCGATGGTAACCGCCAACAGCCAGGCGGAAGACAGTGTACCACACACTCCATTACAACCCACCCATCCGCCAGCTTTTCCGGGGCAGAAACAACGCCATCAAAAGCACAGCTGAAACAGTACTCTGAAGGGAAACGACTCACCTCTCAACACTCAAGGAAGAACCAGGACGCCATGGAGCCCGAGCTGCAGGTGTTTCCCATGCTGGTATATCTTCTCATACACCAGGAACATGAACGGTGGCGACGACAACCATGGTGAGTACTGCACTAGCACACAGGGGAGGGGGGAGGAAAAGAGACTGACACACGCACGCAAAACACAACACCCCCATCTCCACCCTCACTCACAACACTTTACACACAAACACATGCAACAACATTACATATCCACCCGTAACCCTCTGGAATAATGCAAGGACAAAAGGAATGGAGTCAAATGAGTGTAATATTAGTAATTTTAAGAAATACATTCATAAAGAAAAAATAGTATGTACAATATATACAATATATACAAAAGGAGGGACAATGCCCACTCAAAAATTGTCCATGGCCCACTGGGCCAAAACACATAGGACAAGGCCACATTTGACTTCTGCCTCAATACGGAGAGAACACTGCAGGGGCATCAGGTCGAAAACACACAGGCACCTCAGGGGGACGGGGAATGGGGGGGCACCTCAGCCCGAAGATGGTACAACGCCACTGCTCCTGGAGGGGGCTCCATGCCCACTGCTTGGTCCTGGGGAGTGCAAGGCCACAGTCTCTCAAGTGGGTGGTTTGCCCACTGCTGGGTCCTGGGGAGTGGAAAGCCACAGTCTCAAGTGGGTGGTTTGCCCACTGCTTGGTCCTGGGGAATGCAAGGCCACAGTCTCTCAAGTGGGTGCTCTGCCCACTGCTTGGTCCTTCCCCTTGCTGGATGCTGTCCCCTTCTTGCCCTTACCAGGTGGCAAACCCTTCTTGGCCTTGGCAGGTGTTGGTGGCACACTGGCTGGGCTGACGGTTGCCTCCTTGGAGCCTCTCACAGATGCAGAAACCACAGTGTCCGTGGACTGGGTGGCTGAGGTGCTGGGCTGGGTTCTTGCCACCCTGGCCTGAGGTGAAGGACGGGGGTGGGGGTAGGGGTAGGGAATAGGTCAATGGTGGCAAGGATAAGCTTCTTAGGGGCACTAGGGCGCGAAGAGGGTGAAGGTTTGGGAGTGGGGGAAGAGGGAGTGGTTGTAGGAGGTGTCAGTCTGCTGTGTTTGGGTGCATGGGCTGGATGCTGTTGTGAGGTGGATGCCTGTTGGGTGGCTGTGTGCTTGCGTTTGTGTACTTTGGGAGGAGGGGTCAGAGACACAGTGGTAGAGGACACAGGGGATGTGTGCATGGCTGTGGGGGTGGTGACTGCCAGTGAGGGGCGTGTAGTGAGACGCGTGCTGGTGATTGAGGTAGTGGATGAAGATGTAGTGCATGCAGGTGTGAGTGGAGACGCTACTGGGAGGGGGTGGACAAGGAGGAGGAGGGGGACACAGTGGAGGCAGTGGATGTTGGTGTGTCCGCATGGGGATGGTGCTTCTGTGAGTGCCTGTGAGATGAAGTGTGGTGCTTGTGTTTGCCTGAGCCACTTCTGTGTGTTGATTTGGGTGATTGCTTGTCTGAAGGTGTGCTTGGGATAGGCTGAGGTTGAGGGGATTGGTACTGGGTAGAGGAAGCTGGAGGGGGGAGGCTGGAGACAGGGACAATGGCTGCCATTAGTGCGGAGGCCAGAGCCTGGAATGCTCTCTGTTGGGCCGCCATGCCGGAGTGAATGCCCTCCAGGTATGCATTTGTTTGTTGCAAATGCCCTGCGACGCCCTGGAAGGCCTTCAGTATGGTTGACTGCCCAACAGTGAGGGATCTCAGGAGATCAATAGCCTCCTCACTCAGGGCAGCAGGGCTGACTGGGGCAGGGCCTGAGGTGCCTGGGGCGAAGGAGATGCCCACCCTCCTGGGTGAGTGGGCATGGGAAACATGCTGAGGGGCTGCTGGGAGGGTGGTGCTGGTACGCGGGGTGGTGGCTGTACCTGTTGTTGGGGTGGGTACAGAGGTGTCCGTCACTGCCAGGGAGCTTCCATCGGAGGAGTCGCCGCTGTCTGTAGTGTCTCCTCCTGTCTCCGTTGTGGTGCTCCCCTCGCCCTCCACCAGATGATGCTAATTCACACAAGGACAGGGTGACAAAACAAGAAGGGGGGAGAGACAGAGGAAACACTTGGTCAATACCAACAACACTACTGTTGGCGTACACAACACACAAGGATCAGCCCTATGCACTAGGCCATGCACTACCAGTTACAAAGCTAGTCCCCAGCCCATGGGGTACGTTGCCTAATGCCATTAGCTGCACACCTGAAACCCACAGGACCCTGCCCAGTAGTAGATGCCCACAAACACTATTAGGGTTGGAGTGCTTCAGAGCCTGCCCAACAAGGGACCTACCCTGCCATGTTCGCCTTGGCCTATGGGCACCCACAGCCCACATCCCCCACCCAGGTAAAACCTTAACGCGTGCAAAGTCATGATTCAGAATCTGTATTCACCCCCTGTGGCTGCTGTGATGCCTTCAAGCGCCCATCCACCTCCGGATAGGCCACTGCCAGGGTGAGGAACATCGGAGGGGGCAGGGTACGACGGGCACCCCTTCGTCGTTGGGAGGCCAGCCCCAGCTGGGCCTCTGCCATCTTTCTTGCCCAGCAGCGCAAGTCCTCCCACCGTTTGCGGCAGTGGGTGCAGGAAATATGCATAGAAAAAGGGATTAGTCATACTGTCCAGACTGTTACACTCTTGGCCCACAATATCCCTCCCATCCCCTTACACACAGACATTGACCACCAGACATGCAGTACTCTGCCCAGGACCTCTCAGCCTCCTCGACAGCAATCCATACATTCATGACCCACGCACCATGCTCACTGTGTACTCACCTGTTTGTCTGGAGGACCATAGAGTAAAGTGTACTGGGGTAGGACCCCATCCACCAGTCTCTCCAACTCCTCTGAAGTGAAGGCGGGAGCCCTTTCCCCAGACACTCGAGCCATTGTTGCTTCCAGACACAGATCACAGCAGCACTTGCAGTGTAGGTCTTCTCCTGTTGAAGGTCAGGTAGCAAGTGAGTGAACAGATAGAAAATGGCAGTCACGTCCGCAGCGGTGCGTACTGTCACCGCCGGCGTACATCACCATTGGCTCCTGGAACCCATAGGGCCCAATGATAACCAATGCGAAGTTGCACGGCGGTCATCGACCGCCGACCGCAACGGTGCACAACACCAGTGGAATTACCTCATTTCCACTTGTCTCTCACAGGTCAGACAGCCGCCATTTTCAGGGGGCACAGACCATGGCACCTAACTGCGTCACAGCGGACATAGGCACATCAACTGACTCTCAAATTCACATACTGTTTCTGTAAAGGAAGAAATGCATTTTTTTCACATATGTGTGAATATGACCCTCTTCTCACTGTTTTTCACCCTAGAGTTCAACCGCTGTGGAAGAATGGGAAATGGAGACACCCCCCCCATGGCGGACCTGGCGACTATGGAGGACAGGCACATTATCCTGACCTATAGACTTGATAGGGCCACAATCCAAGAACTGTGTGCCCAATTTGAGCCAGACCTGATTTCAGCTATCCACCACCCCACAGGTATCCACCCTCTAGTGCAGGTCCTGTCAGTGCTCCATTTCCTGGCAAGTGGTTACTTCCAAGCGACAGTGGCCATGGCATCAGGGATGTCTCAGCCAATGTTCTCCAACGTGCTGACCAGAGTGTTGTCTGCCCTGCTGAAGCACATGCACAGCTACATCATATTCCCCCAGGTGGAACTTTTGGCCACAGTGAAGGCTGACCTTTATGCTCTGGGACATATTCCCAACATCATTGGTACCATTGATGGTACACATATTGCATTTGTCCCCCCCCCCTGAGAAATTAACAAGTGTTCAGGAATAGAAAAAGCTGTCACTCCCTGAATGTGCAGATGGGGTGTGTGTTTGGTGGACCAGTACACATCCCATGTGAATGCCAAGTATCCTGGCTCTGTGCATGATGCCTTTATCTTGAGGAATAGCAGCATTCCATATGTGATGTCTCAACTCCAGAGGCACTGGGTGTTTGCGAATAGGTGAGCCCATGGTCCCCACCCAGTTGATGTAGGTATATGGGTGTGGCTAACAGGTATCCCTCGATATTTACAGGTGACTCTGGTTACCCCAACCTCTCATGGCTACTGACCCCAGTGAGGAATGCCAGGACAAGGGCAGAGGAATGTTACAATGAGGCACTTGGGTGAACAAGGAGGATAATTGAGAGAACCTTTGGCCTCCTGAATGCCAGATTTCGGTGCCTCCATCTTACAGGTGGATCCCTGTACTACTCACCCAAGAAGGTGTGCCAGATCATCATTGCATGTTGCACAACCTGCCCTTGAGACGCTAGGTGCCTTTTTTGCAGGAGGATGAGCCAGGAGATGGTCGTGTGGCAGCGGTGGAGCCTGTGGACAGTGACGAAGAGGAGGCAGAGGAAGAAGATGTGGACAACAGAAGTACACTCATTCAAAAGTACTTCCAGTGACACACAGGTAAGGCACTGTAACTTCACCTTCCATTGCAGTTTTGTGTTTGACATTGAACATGGCAGCCTGATTTCCCTATGTCTATGGCCACTTACTGTACCCTTTGGCATCTCTATTTCAGATTTCTGTGCCCCACTCTGGCTCCTGGTGTGTTTGCTGCTGCCCACTACAGGTTATACAATATGTTAATATTACAGTAGATTAGAAATACAATGTTTACAGTTTGTGAAACTAATACACGTGTCATATAATCCACAGACTTCATACTTGAATTTCTTCAAAGGGTGTTTATTTTGGTGCTAAAAAGTGGAGGGGGTATTGCAATGGGCTGGGTTGCTGATGGAGGAAAGTCCAGGGTAGAGTCCAGTCTATTTGTATCACAGGTGCATTGTCCAAGGGGGCATAGGAAGGGGAGCAATGGCTGTTCAAGGTGGACAGGGTGACAGAGTGGGACAGAAAGGTGACAATCAGGAGAGACTTATTCCCTGGCGGGGGTCCTGGCAATGTTCTCTGGCTTCTGCCTGGATCGCAGGGACCATTTGCAGGGTGGTTCTCCTTCTGCAGGGGGTGGGGTGCTGGTGGCCTGTTGGTCCTGTGGCGGGGCCTCCTGTCCACTAGCGCCGGCAGAGGTGGAGGGCTGCTCTTCGGTGTGGCTAGTGTCATGGCCCGTTGTTATGCCACTGTTTCCCTCAAGGTGTTGGCCATGTCTACCAGCACCCCTGCAATGGTGACCAGGGTGGTGTGGATGTCTTTCAGGTCCTCCCTGATCCCCAGGTACTGTCCCACCTGCAGCTGCTGGTACACTATCTGGCCAATGCTCTCCTTGGAATGGTGGTATGCTCCCAGGATCCCTGAAAGTGCCTCGTGGAGAGTGGGTTCCTGGGCCTGTCCTCCCCTTGTCGCACAGCAGTCCTCCCAGCTTCCCTGTTGTCCTGTGCCTCTGTCCCCTGAACCGTGTGACCATTGCCACTGACCCCAGGACCCTGATCATCCTGTGTTTGTGGGGTTGCCTGTGGTCCCTGTAGTGTTGGACTCACTGCTGATTGACGTGTCCTGGGGACAGAGGTATGGGCCCGCTGGGTGGGTGCTGTGCTGGTGTTTCCTGAGGGGGGGAGGCTCTGTAGTGGTTTGGGACTGTGGCAGGGTCACCGACTGTCCAGAGGTCCCTGATGGGCCAGGTTGGTCATCGTGATCCACGTGTGCAGAGCTGCTGTCATCACTGTGGGCCCCTTCTGTGGGGGGACTGGATATGGCTGGCACCTCCTCTCCGGTGATTTTGAGTGGGGGTCCTGTGGGGATGTAAATGCAGTGTTATTGTATCTGCGTGTGCCATCTTGTGCATAGATATGTTTCCCTCTATGGTTGTTATTAGCAAGGCAGCTTTGACTTGTGTGAGTTGTGCTTGGTTTGGCTAAGTGATTATCACTAGTGTGCATGCTGTGGTGATGGGTGTCCATGCAGGTCTGTGATGGGTGTCCATGCATTGGTGTTGCATGCAGGGCTTGGTATTGGGATGGGTGGGTTGTGATGGTGGGGTATATATGAGGTGGTGGAGTGATGGGGTGAGGGTAGGGGTAGGAGTTTGTGATGGCATGCAGGTATGGTGGGCGATATAGTAGTAAAGATTTGACTTACCAGAGTCCAGTCCTCCTGCTACTCCTGCGAGGCCCTCAGGATGCATGATCGCCAAGACTTGCTCCTCCCATGTTGTTAGTTGTGGGGAGGAGGTGGGGGTCCACCGCCAGTCCTCTGTACAGCTACCTGGTGTCTTGCAACCACGAAATGTACCTTCCCCCGTAGGTCGTTTCACCTCTTCCTGATGTCATCCCTTGTTCTGGGGTGCTGTCCCACGGCATTGACCCTGTCCACGACTCTCCGCCATAGCTCCATCTTCCTAGCAATGGACGTCTGCTGCACCTGTGATCCGAATAGCTGTGGCTCTACCCGGATGATTTCCTCCACCATGACCCTTAGCTCCTCCTCTGAGAACCTGGGGTGTCTTTGTGGTGCCATAGGTGTAGTGTGAGTGGTATGTGTGAGGGTGTATGGGGTGTTGTGTTGGGGTGTGTGCTGTGAGGTGCGTGGATGGTGTATGGGTGATGGTGTTATGTGGCTCAGATTCAGTGGGTGCTCCTGGCTTGTCTCTCTCTCTCTCTCTCTCTCTCTCTCTCTCTCTCTCTCTCTCTCTCCTCTCTCTCTTTCTCTCTCTCAGTTGGCAATATTTTTTTCATTGTAGGGGTTGTGGGGATTGTGGGTGTGTGTTTTATATTGGATTGGGTGTGTGGGTGTGGTGTGTCTATGTGTGTCAGGTTTGTGTAGTTTGAATTGTCCAATGTGGTGTAGTTTTGTGAGTGTGTGTATTTTGAGCGCAGCGTTGTGTACAGCCAATGGTTTACCGCGGTTGTATGAATGCTGCGGGGATTTGTGGGTCATGATGCTGTCGACGTATTTCTGTTGGCGTAACCGTGTGGGTTTTGGTACTGCCAGTTTATCACTAACCTTTGGGCTGGCGGACTTGTGTGGGTGTCTGTATAGTGGCGGATTTCTCTGTGGGTCATAATACCCGTAACGGTATACCGTCTCTGACCATGAAAATAGGCCCACAGGTCCTCTAACACCTGCCCTGACCTAGGTGTTAAATAATGGCACTAACTAAGCTTAGCGCCATTATTTAAGGCCCCCTTCCCACCGTACTTGATTTTAGCACGGGAGGATAAATATAGCGCTAAGGCCAAATCGTATTTTTTTTGCCCAGGAACCCTTACCTTGCATCTCATTGACGCAAGGTAGTTTCCCACTAGCAAAAAATGACTTTAATTCCAAACCTTTGGTGCTAGACGGGTCTGGCGCCAAGTATAAATTTGGAGTTAGGTTTGCTACACATTTGTGCTAAGAAAAATGACGCAAATTCGGCACAAAGGAAGTATGAATATGGGGGTTAATTTTTTATAATCGTTCCTTGGATATTTTGTCACAGAAAGCTTGCAGTTGTAGTGTTTGTTTTTTGACTTCGGTGTGTGGAATTCTGTTAGAATCATGTGGAGTTATTGCACATAGATAGCACACAATTGACCATTTGTATATCATTGTATTACATTTGATGGCATTGGGATGACTTCCCTAATATAGCCAAGGTTACCATCAAAAACCAAACTCTAGTTAGGTTTGTGGAGATGTGTTGTTAAAAGGGTAAGAAATGTGCCTTTGTTAAGTGATTGCATCAGACGTTGTGGTTTGTGAGTCTGAAAGGTGATGCTGGAAGGGAGTACTGCTGTACTTAGCATATCCAGGGCCAGCTGAAGAAAAATATGGATCTCTTGCATATTGGTAGATTTGGTCACTGTCTACATCTGGACCAGACTCAAATGGCATAGGGACACTACGAAAATACCAATTAAGAGATAGTACATTGCCTCAAACAAATACTGCAAAAGGGAGAATAAACAAACCATTACTAGCACAATGTGAGCACATGGGGTTAGAAACAAAGTATAATGTAGGTGCTCCCAACCGGCCTTGACCTGAAGCTTGCAGTCTCCTGTCAGGTAGGTCCACCAGAATGGGGGACCCAGAATCCAACCTGTGTTTTTTTGTGATCCAGAGACCTGCCAAAACCCACAGGGATTTTTTTAAATTATTCATTCTGTTTAATTTTGGATTTTTTTTCCCAGGGATTTATATTATTCTTACTCTGCACAGAAAAAGAAATTCTAAATGTGCAACTCTTACCTGAATTAGAAATTGACTAGTCCACCCAAGGTGTTCTATCAGTAAAGGAATGATGTGGTCATCCTCCACTGCCAGATACGGCCCCTTCCTCTGCTCCTAGGACCCCTTGACAACAACCAGCAGCTTGTTTGAGCTGTGCATGGCAGATGGGCACAGCCTGCTACCTTGATTAGTCTGTGCTAGGACACAGATGGAAGAAAGAGCATCCCCTGCCATTGTGATGCCAGACACGGTCTGTGGGTGAGTCAATTCTTACAGTGCTGGTGGGGCCAGGAGGCGGGGAAAAGAGAACCATTAAACAGGGTTTATGGGCCCACAAAAGATGCCCAATATTAAAGCATTTAGGGAATTATCCTCTTGTGGTGCAGGGCACAATATAGTCAGGTTGAGGCAAAAGCACCAATTAGTCCCCAAGTCCTTAGAACCTTAAATACTATTGTGCATCTTAAGAACAGCACCAGGTGATTCTTGACTCCAGACCACATGGCAGAAGTTTATTCAGTTAAGCCTGCATTTCTTTTCTCTTTTTGGGGATCTTGGCAGTGCTTTAGCTGGAACCTAAGCTACATTAATTCCCCATAAAGCCACCCAAACCATTGATCAGTACTGCACGAGAACTTTCCCTCTGTACTGCTAAACGAATAGTATCTCTTATTACTAAGTAATTACCTTTCTTCAGTAGTCAAAAATTGGATTCACTTCACTATTCCAATTTCATTGCCTCTTCTACTTCATCATGTAAAATATCAATTAATGGTCTGAATGTGACCCTGGTGGTCGGCTTGCCATCCGTGAGGGTGACTCAGGTCATCTTTATGCCACCCTAGTCACATTGCCACCCATCAGATTAGCAGATCACTGCTTGGCTGGTTATCTCTGTGCCTTCATAGTAGCTGCTGCCAGGAAGGCACCTAGAAATGCATGAAATGTTTAGTGCGTGTCCACCATTTTGGATGACCATGCACCAAGCATTTTTGCTTTTCAGAAACAAACCCACACCATGGGAGTTTTTTTCCCGGGTGTGGGGAGTCATTATTTTTTCTCTTCATGACAGTTGGATAGAAAAAAAAAAAGGGCAAAACACCATATGCTCAAAATATGAAGGGAAACCACATGCCTTTAACCCAATGGCCACTACTCCATTCGGGAAATGGAGTAAGTTTTTTGATAGCATAGTCAGCGGGGCACCGCCTCTGAAAAACTGAAAGTCCACTTGACCCATAATTAGGTAGGCCGACCGAGGGTTTGGCAGGCAGGATTCTGTCACTTTTGTGATTGAATACCCTGTTCAGCAAACTCTAAACGAGTCTCTAAGTTATCCAAGTGGAATGCTATTACACTGGAAGACATTGGACACCAGTGGCAGATGACAGCACTCACAATGTTTATTTCTGAGTGACCTCTGTGTGACCCAACATAGAGAGAAAAAGTAGCTCATTCTGGTGCATAATCAATTTGAGGTTAAAGTTATAAAGATTGTCAAGGAGCCAGAATGGTGCCTTTAAGATTTGCAGTACTATCTGTTAGGAAGGGCTTCAGTCAACAATATGTTGCTTTTGTAGAGGTCATGGTTCATGAACCAGTTTATGTATTTCCACAAGTTAAGCTCTAAACGCGAATGAACAGCCAGCCACGAACGGCATGTGTGGCCAAGTTACTTACAAAGAGACACAGGCATAAACAAAGATGAGCACATAAGGAAACGAAAAGGAGATCTTCAGTCCAGAAAAGCAATAGCCTCCTGGACTACTTTCCACCTCCTGGTGATGTGGTGGCAAAGTTAGCCCCAGCGCTTCTGGCTTAAGCTCTAAAGCACCAAGGCCTTGAAATGAGTCAAGTACTAGAGAACCATGCCAAGGAAAGCGGTTACAGGCAGGTAGTAGAAAATAGAGTCTGCGCAGTATATCACCACAGGTTTTGATGACATACTGCACGCAGACACTTGAACTGTCTTGTTCAAGCACGGCATTTAGTTAGACACAATGACAGAGTGTGAGACACCAAAGGGAGTGTTTACTGCAGGCACACAGTTCACTTGCTTATCAAAGTAGCTTAACTTTCTGCCCAGTGCCCGCATTCAGAATTTAAGTGCAAGTCTCAGTCGAGCCATGAGCAGAGCAGGTAAGAAAACAAATCCATAAAAAGTTTTTTTATTAAACGGGGAGCGAATTACGCCTGCAAAATCAGAGTTCCCTATATGATTATAGTTGCCGCATAAATAGATTGTTTTATCTGTTAACAGATACTGCAATTCAACAGGCTTTTAGCTAATGAAGAGGTTTGACTTAGACATCCCTTGCAATGACTGTTTTGAATGAATTTACGCAGCTGCGGCTCCTCCGCCATGGCAGAGGAGCGTCGTCCTCTGCGACCATCAGCAGCTGCAAAACTTTAACAACGAAAGGATAATAAACTGTGTTTATTATCCTTTCGTTGTTAAAGGGATGGGGCCAGTGGGGATGATGAGGATGAGGAGAGGTCACTGTGCACTCCCCTCAGTGTGCATGTGTGTTTGGTCGGCTGTCAAACACACATGCGCACTGTGCTCTCTCCAGTTCAGCACTGTGTTGCCGGGCTGGAGAGAGCAGGCACAGGCTCTCAGTCTGTCTGGGAATGACTTGGCTGGGCGCTACAGCCACTGCTAACGCTGCTCTGAGCAGCATCAGGATTGGCCGCAGGGCAGGCTGGGAGCCTGTGCCTGCCTGCAGTGACCAGAAAAGAGGAGTGGTGTGCGGAGCAGATATGTTTTTATTTTATTTTTAATGTATTGTTTTTGTCCCCCCTCCCCCTGCTTGCCGCCCTGCCCCTTGTTTGGGCTTGAGGGTACAATAGGCCTGGCATCTAGTTAGAAACTAAAGAAACTAGGCTTACAAGTTGACTTACAGGAATAAGCAATATGCCACTCAGATGTAAAGAATTTATCCTTGAAAATGCACAATTCTACCACATTAAAAAATACATTTCTTCGGTGCAGGAAACCCACTGCTCCCCGCCCTACTACTTTCCAACTTCACCAGCTGCCACTGGGACATAGAAGTGCTTAGCTTGACAACGTACAAAATATGAATGTGTTTGTTTGGCTCGCATCCCCATCCAGAGTCTCCTTTCTCTATATTACACGCGAACACTAATGTATCCAGCCCTCCACTGACCTCTAAAATGAGGAGGCGGGAAACATTACCTACTTGGACTCAGCCTTCTTTCCCACACTGGTTACCATTCTTTGCATTCTTCCTACTGACAGCTTTATAGCAGGTTGGCAATGTACATTACATGATTTTTGTGTCTAATTCCAAAACCTCCAAGGTCATGGCTGCTTGTGCATATTTGAGACCTACAAAGGGTTGGCATTTTGTTAAACTGTAGAAATTAACTCAAACTTGACAGCAGGTGTGTTTTATCTTGTGTTTCTTCAGAAGCCCCTAATGAAAAAAGTTGTAGGAGGAACACAGCGGGCATGTGGAAATGATGTTCTGCCTGACCTTAAAGTGAATCTTCTGTGAAGTCACACACACAAGTTGCTGTCTTCTAGTTTCAAAGCTGTAAAGCCTATGAAGTTATCTAGTTTGTTTGAGTTCATACAAAAAATGAAATGTTGGAAACTTAAAAAATGAGACCGTATTTCTTAGTGACCAACTATGTCTTGTATCCAAACAGATTTTTAATGTTTTCTAAGATCTTGTTTGTGGTTACATACAAAAACCCTGTCTGTGTTCCACCACCGATCTACGACCTTCCCCCACCCCCTTTATGTGTGGGACAGTAGCCCTCAGCCACCCTTTTGCACCCATTTTTTTTTAAACTTATTTTATCCATGCTTGTCCTTATTTCAGTTTTTTTTTTTTCGTTTTTTTTGCAGTTGCCTGTTCTTTTGGACCGTAATATCTATTTTTGTTCTTCTTTAACACATGAGGTTCACCATTTATTTTTATTTTTTTAAACAGTTGTTTTTTTAATAGATGTACTGTATTTCTGCTACTTTGTTTTTCCAATTATTTGATTTTCATTTATTTGGTTTGTTGGAAATTGGTTTCTGTCATTGTATTAATCAACGGGGCATAGTGACTCTGCCCTCCGCAGTACTATGCACGTCAGCGCCCCCATTATGTGAGTGACACCAACCTTTGGCCATCAACAAATTTATAGATGCATGGCTTTTCATGAAAGTATATCACCTTATTTGTCTATTGCTTTTGATAGATATAATTTTTTTGAAAAGCACCACATTTGACTGAAGAGGGTGCTATACTTGTGCCAGTGAATATCACAATATAACTATAACGTCTGTTATCACCACGCTGCTAAGGGATTACAGTTCCCCTCTTCAAATTGTGCCCCCCTTTTTTTTTTAATCACATTACAACACTCTCACAATTAGAACATAGACATATGACATAATCTTACAGAAATATACATCACAAATTAGGTCACTTGAATCATGACTGACAGTTTTCATTAAATATGCTTGAGAATATCCAGAGATAAGCGGTGTATGCTTTGTATAAGAACCAGGAAGATATTGTACATTTTAGTATCCCTACACCCTTAGTGCATTACATTTCAAATGTAGCACTCCATGACACTTACCCACTATCAACGTAATGAGCTCTGACGTGAGGATGTCATGACATAGGATGCAGACTTTGCTTCTTCATGCCTACCCTATGTGCTGACCGACATCATCTCATCTGAAATGGAACCACTCCAGGCTGTCTAGAGTGGCATGGGGGGGATATAAAAATATGGGCTGGAATACAACACGAGTAATTGCAAGTGGCTGAGATTAATTCAAGAATTCTATCCCATCACCTAGTTGTTGTTGCAGTTTATGCCCTGAGTGCACCACATATGCCTAGACGTGGGTCCCATGCTCACTATACCATAGGTCTCAAGCTATACCTCACTGAGGAGACCTGAGTAGGTCGAAAGCAGACTGGGGTTGCTTGGAGTCCCTTCTGGATGCAGCCTTGCCTGGCAGTTCAAGACGGATTGTTCCCATAAGGAGCAAGGTCGGTACTAATTTACATAAGGGAGACCTTTGCCTAGAACAGCATAGTCGGTAAAAACAATTTACTGGAATGAGGCCCAAGTAATTTACAGTGGCTGAGATTAACTCAAGCATTTAATCCATCACCTTGTTGTTGTTGCAGACTGCGACACAGGCAACAGAGGTAAATTCCAGTTGCAGTCGGTGACCTCCTGCTTTATATGGCTTCATTGGTTTCATGCTTTCACACTGTGTTCTTAGACTGATGGGATCACTTAAAATAATGCTCCATGTACACTGTCATTGAGCACATTTTGAATCCAATCTCACTTTATTTGATAAATGTGATTTTTACTTGATATTAGGCCATTTGACATTGAGGCCACTAACGTAATAGCCTCATTGAGAGAGTATGGTGTTTCATTGACTGCCTAGTATGAGATTTGCTGTTTTTCTCACTATACTTGCAATTTTAAAAATGGGCTGGTGGAGCTGACAGCCTTAGGATGGTCAACTCTTTGCCTGCCTCCCTCCATTTTTTGACCCTGTTTTGCTGGTTTTAGGACTCTGCGCACATTACCATTGCTGACCAGTGCTAAAGTGCAAGCGCTCGCTCCCCTAAACATGGTAGCATTGGCTTATACCCAATTGGCATATTAAATTTACCTGTATGTCCTTAGTAAAGTGCACTGTAGGTGCCCAGGGTCTGTAAATTAAATGCTACTATTGGGCCCCAGCTCTGATTGTGCCACCCACATAAGTGGCCCCCTAACCATGTCTTAGGCCTGCCATTGCAAGGCTTGTGTGTGCAGTTTCACTGCCACTTTGACATGGCATTTAAAACTATTGCCAAGCCTTAACCGCCACTTTTTCTACATATAAATCACACCTAAGGTAGGTCCTAAGTAACTCATAGGGCAAGGTGCTATGTAAGTAAAAGGCAGGACATGTTCTTATGTGTTTACATGTCCTGGTAGTGATAACACACAAATGTGTTTCTCAATACTGTGAGGCCTGCTCCTCTCATAGGCTAGCATTAGAACTGCCCTTATATACTTCTAAGTGGTAGATTCTGATTGAAAGGTGCAACACTGTCATGTTTAGTATGGCCAGAATGGTAATATAAATCCTGCTTATTGGTGAAGTTGCATTTAATATTACTATTTTAGAAATGCCACTTTTAGAAAATGGGCATTTCTCTACATTTACTGCCTTCTGTGCCTTACAGCCTGTCTCCAATCTATGGTCTATGCTGGGTGACAGCTCCCCTTGTATATTCCACCCAGACAGCCATGAACAGAGGACACTCAGCCACATCTTCATTCATCTGCATACTAAATGGGTCTCCCTGGGCAGGAAGGCTGAAGTGGTTCTTACTTTCACTTCAAAAGCCAGTGGCCTGACCCCACAAAAAGGACTAATAATCCCCCACAGGGATCCTAGCAGACAGGGCTGGGTTAAAAGGGGACCTTGTGCACTTCAAAACCACTCTTTGAAGGTTCCCCCACTTCAAAAGCATTTTTGGGTATATAAACTGGGTCTGTCACCCCATCTAATCAGACACTTCTGGATCTGCAACTAGACTCTGTCAGAGAGACTGGCTGGCTGCCTAAATGACTCATTTGGGCAGCCTTGCTGGATGGACTGCTGTCCTGAGTGTTGCCCTGCTGGCCCCAGACTCTGCTGGAAGGACTCTGTCTTCCTCATGAGTGCTCTCCAAGGGGTTGGATTGAGCTTGCCTCCTGTCCTGAAGTACCAGGGCCACAAAGACTTCACAATGGCTAATGCAATGTCAAAGCCAATAGGCGGCTAAACTGAATACAGCATGTCAAAGCCAATAGGCAGAATACAGAATGTAATGGTTAATGCCATGTCAAAGCCAATAGGCGGCTAAACTGAATACAGAAGGTAATGGCTAATGCCATGTCAAAGCCAATAGGCGGCTAAACTGAACAAAACATATAATGTGCTACTGGTGAACATTGAGCAACTAATATGCGCAGTGGTGAAACACAAAGTCATTGGTCAAACACCATTAATAGCATCACGGGAACCAAGGCTGCGCTCCTGGAAATGACACATCATCTTGCAGCATGGAAAGAAACAACGCATCATCTGTGCCATGCCAGAAAATCAGACTCATCGCCTTGTTTTTAAATGCATCTCCTCCATTGCGGCCCTCATGCGTCGTTATTTTTTACACATCTCAGGTACTGTGTGCTACAAAGATACAACCACTGATTCTTAATGATTGAGACTCATTTAAGCCTTTAAAAAGTAATATCTTGACTTGTGCATATTATAATTTTGTCGTATTATCTATTTTCTTAAACTAGTGTGGAGTACTTTTTGTGGTATTTTCGCTGTGTTACTGTATGTGTTATTGCACAAATACTTTACACATTGCTTCTCCGTTAAGCCTACCTGCTCTGTGCCCAGCTACCAGAGGGTAAGCACAGGATAGTTTGAGTTGTGTAGTGGCTTACCCTGACTAGGATTGTGGTCCCTACTTGGACAAGAGTGTATACCTCTGCCGACTAGAGACCCAATTTCTAACAGAGAACCTATTTCCCTATCTCTGCCTTCTGAGGACAATAGAAACATTAAGATTGGCTAACATATATACATAGTGCAAACTCCAGTGTGCAGTTTTCACATATTCGCCACCACAGACTGTGTGTCACCAAAGAGTATTTATGAGAAGTGACACAACACTGCATTGTGTCAAGCGCCATTTTCCCGCAACGTGGATGCGCCAGATTTATGGTTTGGAGAACCATGTTGCAAGGTCCAAAGGTGTGTCAAAAATGTTTATGCATCTCTTTTAAAAATGATACAACGTGTCTTAAGGCATCTGGCCCCTACCTGACGCAAAGCTGATTTGCGTGTCATAAAGCAGGTATATGTGAGTGCGTGGTGGGATGCCTTAAAAAAAAAAAACATTTCCAAACATTGAACAACAAACAGAACAGGAGAGCAAAATGTAACCAAAAATGGAGGGAGCATCATCCACTAGTCAGGAGGGCGACAATCCCAGCCCCAGCTAAAATAACTAGACAACAGGCCAGATTGGGAGGACGAGGAAGACCAATTTCAGTAAGGAGGAAAACCAAATATTAATAGCTGAGGTGACAAAAAATGAACACCTTCTCTTTGTCAACTCCAAGTTTACATTAGGGAAGAAGGGAGCCATTTGGAAATTCATAATGAACAAAATTAACAGTGTTGGGCAAACAGAGCTGACAGTGACAGTGCAGGACCAAAGAGAAACTAGCCAAGAACCTGAGGGTAGCAATGTGGACTAGAGGAGGACTTGATGCCCAGAATATTTTTCACCCCTTAGAGGAGCAGGTGGTGTCAGTCGTCCCAACAGAGTTGGTGGCAGGCGTGGAAGGACAGGACAGTGCTTGGTTTAAGGACCAGGAAAATCTACAGGGTAAGTGTCAATAAAGGACAATATAATTGAAACTGCCATGCAGTGCAGAGCAACAAGACAATCTGCTGTGCTGCACTGCGCTGTGTGCAAAGGAAAGGGCACGATTCTCTCACATGTTAATTCATACATCACATAAATGGAAGTTATTTTACCCAGTGACATTTTGTTTAGTTCAGTCCAGCCCTGCCAAGTTTGTCCGGTTCATGCATGATGTTCTGCCCCAGTCTGGGTTGTCCTTTGAATACTGCAACTTGAAGTGGAAGGTATTACATGAGTGGCCAGGACTACAAGTCCCACAATACACTGCAAAAAACCTGGACAGGAACAGCACTTCATGCTTGGACCTTGAAAACCTGCCCAACCTCACTGTAACCATGCAGGCCCCCTAGCACCATGAGGCACGTCTTGTCTTGGAGCTACAGAGCCAAAATTGGAGTGTAAAGTAATGGAAAGGAATGAGGATTCCAGAGGGTTCACTTCTCACCTGATAGGGGATCCAGGTGTTGAGTATGTGGAGTATCTCCAAGTATGATCATGTGAAAAGTCAAGTCTATAGTCACTAGCATGAAACCACATAGCTCACAGCTGTCCTGATGCGCTGAGGGAGATCTCACAGGTGTGGCTTGCCATGTTAAAGACTTCACTACCGCCAATCTTGTACAAATGAATATTTGGGGTGGTGTTGAATGCAAGTGATGCACACCAGAGGTACATGAATGCTTGTCTGAAGCATAGATGGTGTGTGAGCTTGGTGGGCTCTTGCTAGTGCAGTGCCATCTAGGTGTGGCTGCGCACATATAACTGGTAGTTTGTCTGAATGGGGAGCAATTGAATCTTAAGGAGGTGATGTGTGATGTGTGTGCCGCATGGTAGCCTGAGTGATTGTCATGCACTGCTGTGTTTGATAGTGTCACACTTGTTTAGCAGCAGTGAAGGGATGGCATAAGTGCACTATACTCGAAGTCTGTTGTGGGCCTGGGTTAAGGTGTAGTAGGTGTCAGGAAGGAAGGCATAAGAACAAAAGTCTAACTATGCTACATATGTCAAAGCAGAAGGATGTGAAACAGAGAATTGTGAAGTGACCAGATGAGCTAGAAGACCAGGATGATGGGCAGGTTTTGAAGGTGTTTGGAGGGTGATATGTCTGGGCCTAGCCGTTTGGGTGACCATGGTAGGTACATGTTTCAGATTATCATTACTACTATCTTGTGAGGTCCATCTTGAGCCATAGCTCTCACATACAGGTAGGCATGTATCAATTGCATATTGCAATAAATGTTGAATGGTGTAGGCATCTCCTGTGTGTCAATGTATGATCTGGGTGTCATTGGTGTGTGAGAGTATGTTCTGGCCCTGGGCCCAAATGATGATTGCCAGAGGAGTCATGCACAGGTACAAGTGACTAGGCCTGCGTGAAGAGATATGAGATACTCTGTAGATGACCAATTTGGTTATGACAAAAATGGATGAGCTTCAGTGGTTGCATATTTCCAAGTATGACGGTGCTTATCCTCTTCAGAGATGGTTCACAGTGCCTATTGTTCTGGACTCCGGAGGTGTGTGTGCTAGGAAACCACAGTACACACAAATAAGTAAACCATGGTAAGTACATGCCTTTACCCATTCCTGCAGTGTAGCAAGGTTGCTTGCTGTGTAGAGTTGTGGATGTGTGTAAAATATGAGTCCTTGGCCACATCAGTGCTCAAAGTGCATGTAATACAGCACTGCAAGCCATATTGGCGTTGTGTACTGTGTGAAACACAGAGTGTTGTCTCAAAACTAATAGATGACCAAACTAACATCACTTTGTCAGGAGCTGTGGGCTAAGTAATGTCTATAGAGAATGTAGGTACCCTCATGACATGGTGCAGTGTTCTCAGTAGTAGTGTCAATAAGTGAACCTTCCATCAATATAGGCATTGTATGAAAATAAGCAAAGCAACATGGTAAATCTAGCCCTTACCTGCATTCCCCTTTCAGGCAGGGCAGGCCAGCAAGCTGTGTAACTGCCTTGCAGTATGTTGTAAGACACAAAAATGTGCCCCTTGTCACGTAGGGGTTGTGTGAACAATGTACAGATATCGCCATGTGCAAGGCAACAACAATGTAACTTGCCTTTATTTACTGTTAGTAACACATGTTCAACACATCTATGTGTAACATTAAGTGAATCAAAACAAAGTCTGTCACCAAAATTACTAACGTCAACATCTATCATAGATCATCATTAACAAATTACAATTTCATTGCAGAGGTACAAACAACACCTCTTGTCCAGCAGCCTGGCTTGAATGACCAACCTGTTGGTGATGACATCCTGACCCCCATGGATGATGATACCTTCCAGCAACTCCTGGACTCCATCGATTCTCCTTCTCCCAACATGGCAAAGGATGACAGCATCACAGAGTCTCCACAGGAGCCACCACCCACAGGACATGTCCCAACTTCCATACATTAATGGCGGCTGCAGCGCTGTGAGAGGGCAACTGCACTGACCTCCTGGTCAGCGTCTGCTGCCTTCCCCAGCTCCTCTGGCTGCTGCTCCTGCTGCCTCTGCCTTTGCTTGGGATGAACTGAGAGCCTCCCTACTGTCAGTTTGAGGCCTTCCTCCACCCGCAGGCTCGTCCCTGCTCTTCATCCCTGGTGGTCTAGTGCCCATCACAAGTAAGTATCTTCTCTCTGCCCTTCTTTTCACTCTTGCTTTTTTCTGCCTTTTTTCACTCATTTTTCCTTTAACTTCTGTTTTCTTTCCATCTGTTTTTCTTTCCTCTGCACACCTCCCGTGCCGCTCCAGCCCCTGCAGCCCCACCCCCTCGTCCAGCAAAGCACCTATCCCACCCTCCTGCCTCCCAACTGACTGCTTCCCCCACCCACCTCCCTTTCTTAATGGTGGCAGCAGCACTGTGAGAGGGCAACTGCACTGACCTCCTGGTCAGCACCTGCTGCCCCCCAGCTCCTCTGGCTGCTGCTGCCTCTGCCGTCTCAGTTCAAGGCCCTCCTCCACCTTCAGACTCGTCCCTGCACTTCATCCATGGTGGTCTAGTAGCCATCACAAGTAAGTATCTTCTCTCTGTCTCTCTTTTCACTCTTGCTTTTTTTGGCCTTTTTCACTTGTTTTTCCTTTGATTTCTGTTTTCTTTTTATCTCTCTTCCTTTCCTCTGCCCCCCTCCCGTGCCTCTCTGGCCCCTGTGGCACCGCCCCCCTACTCCCACAAAGCACCTTTCCCGCCCTCCCGCCTCCCAGCTGACCACTTCCCCACCCCCCTCCCCTTCCTAACGGTGGCCACGCTGCGGACGGACCACTGGTGGGCCAAAGGCAAGCCTGCCTGCGCCCAGACCGCACCCAGTGCAGGAACCCTGGATCTGCATTAAATCACCCCCTGGCCAGCCTCCGTTACGACGCCAAGACCCTCCTCCGCCTTAACACCAGACGTCTCAGCAACTGCTGCACCATCTCCCCCAAGGACACCCACCAACCTTTGACCTGCAGAAACTGCAACTTCAGCACCGGCCTCAACAAGCTGATGGTATTCTCCACACACAGAGATACCAACATCCTCCACAACCCCATCAACTGCCTGCTCCTGAACATCCACTCCCTCCACAAACACTCCACTGAACTCTGGGATTTGATTGACACCACCCAACAGGACAGCGCCTTCCTTACCGAGACCCCACCTCGGGACCAGACATCGCCTTCGCCATCGCCATTCCAGACAGATACAGCATCTTAAAGAAGGACCGGCCCTCTAACCCGGGCAGAGGACTCGCCATCATACACAAGTCCTCACTCCATGTCAATGCCATCCCAGAAGAACAATGCACCTCCATGGAACACCTTCACTTCCTGTTCCACTCTAACCACAACTCCTCCATCTGCGGCAACCTGGTGTACAGGCCACCATGGCCCTGCCCAGCATTCATAGTTGACCTTGTAGACATTACTACCCCCCTGGCCTTTGTGTCAGATGACTACCTCCTCTTCGGCGACCTGAATTTCGACCTCGAGGACCGCACTGACCCACCCACCACCACTTACTCGACAGCCTCACCACCCTCAGCCTCAGGCAGCTGGTCTCCACACCCACACGCACTGCAGGACACACACTGGACCCGATCTTCACCTCAAGCAATCGGATCACCATCAAGACCATCTCTGCCCCAGACTGGACTGACCACCACTGCATACATTTCACTGCATCCAGCAGCCGCACCCCCAGGACCCCACACAGGAAATGGAACAAAATCACCAATGAGCAACTCACCTCATCTCTTACCAAATCCCTCCCTCCGATGACGCCAAAACAGCAGCACGCAATCTCAACGCATGGATCACCAAATGCGCCGACACTCTAGACCCCTCCGGCTGACATCGACCAAACGCGTACCTAAGAAAGCCAGCTGGTTCGCCATCAAACTCCAAGAATCAAAGCTTACCAGCAGACATTTAGAGAAAAATGGAGGAACAGCTAAACCAGCAAAGACCTTGCCTCCTTCAGAGCTGCAACCGCCACCCACCGCCGAAACATCAAGAACCAAGGAAGGATGCACTCCAGGATCGCATCAACTCCTCCACACATAACTCTAAGGAACTCTTCTCAGTCATCAGTGAGTTCACAAATCCCCCCTCTGAAGCCACCAGCATTAACCATCACAGGACCTCTGTGACAAACTTGCCACCTTTTTCCAATGCAAGGTCCTTGACATCTGCAACAGCTTCCTCCCTGAAAAACCTGGCACCGGAACCTGCGACCAAAAGAGCATCCACAGCTGGTCCACACTCACATGGAGGAAACAGTCAGCATCATGAACAGCACCCACTCTGGAGCCCCCACGGACCCATGCCCACACCACAAATACATAAGAGTCAGCATATCCATTGCCTCTGAGCTCCGAAACACAATGAACTGCTCCATCAACACTGGCACCTTCCCCGAGGATTGGAAACATGCCAAAATATGCCCTCTTCTGAAGAAACCTTCGGCCGACCCATCAGAACTAAAGAATTTCCGGCCCATCTCACTGCTACCCTATCCCACCAAAGTACTGGACAAAGCAATCAGTGCACAACTATGGAATTTCATCAAGGCCAACAACTTCCTGGACAGTCCCAGTCTGGTTTCCACAACAACCACTGCACAGAGACAGCCCTCGTGGCAGCCACCGCTAACATCCGATTACTCCTAGACCGCGACCACACAGCATCGCTCATACTCCTTGACCTCTCAGCAGCCTTTGACACAGTCTCCCACAGCACTCTACGCACCAGACTCCACAACATAGGAATCCGTGGTAGAGCCCTGGAATGGATCCACTCCTTCCTCTCTGGGATGACTCAGAGGGTCAGACTCCTGCCTACACATCTAGACCCACAGGAGTCAACTGCGGAGTACCGCAAGGATCCTGACTGAGTCCCACACTGTTCAACGTATACATGGCCCCTCTCGCAGCCATCATCAAAAGCCATGGTATGAACATCATGCCATATGCTGATGACCTGAACACAGCCAAAAGGAACTTCCACTGAGGAATGGCAGCCGTCACCACCTGGATGAGAGAAAGATGTCTCAAGCTCAACTCTGACAAGACTGAGGTCATCATCTTCAGAAACGCCACCTCAGCTTGGGATGGCATCCCTCAGTGCACCCCCTGCACCGACTGAGCACACACGCAACCTAGGAATCATCCTCAACTCCTCCCTAACCATGACCCACCAGGTAAACTCAGTCACCTCTTCCTGCTGGCACACACTGCACAAACTTCAGAAAATCTTCAGATGGATCTCAGCAGACTGCCGCAGAACAGTCACCCATACCTTAATCACAAGCAGGCTCAACTACAGCAACACCCTCTATGCCGGCACCTTAACTAGAAACATAAAAAAACTACAACGCATCCAGAATGCCGCCGCCAGACTCATCCTGGACCTCCCACGCCAAGCACATATCTCCCAACACCTGAGGTCCCTCCGCTGGCTCCCAGTCAAGAAACGAATCACCTTCAAGCTACTCACCCACACGTACAGGGCCATACACAACGCAGGACCATCCTACCTGAACCACCCCGTCTCCTTCCACACCCCCACCGGATCCCTCTGCTCCACCCAGCTGGCCCTGGCCACCATCCCTTGCATTCGTAAAACCACCACCAGAGGACGATCCTTCATCTACATCACAGCAAACAGCTGGAACAACCTCCCCCTGCAACTCAGACAAAGCACATCGCTCACCATCTTCATGAAGAGCCTGCAGCTGTGGCTCTTTGGAAGAGGCCAGTCCACTCCCCCAGGTCCTTGAGACCCTCAGTTGAGTAGTGGCGCTTTACAAAAACTGACTGATTGATTGAGTGATTGATTGATACAAGCCTAGCTGTGGACTCCGAGGACCACTAAGTTGTCTTCCAACGGTGAGCGGTAGGAGTCAGCAGCACATGGTTGATGAGATGAGCGTGAAGACAATAGCGGGCACCCTAGAAGGTGTCCATAGAAGCCTCAGTCCCAATAAAGATACATCTGAGGTAGTTAACGGCACCTACATTTGCCTCCATATTATCGTTGAGTCCGTAGCTGACATTGATGGTGTCATGAGGCAGAGGCAAGAACATCAGGTCTCACCATCTGACACCAGTGAGGTTGCCACCAATCCGGGGAGTATCATTAACATAATGGGACCTATGGAGTGCAAGTTGGACTCCTACATAGGAATATCAGGTGTCTTCCATAGATACATTGTCACATTGCTGAAAGGCCATTAGACTCTTGTCAGTGCTGTGCTGCCTTCCTTGCTGACACAGACAAATGCTAGCAGGGACAGGGGAGCCACATCTTTGGTCCCTGATGTGTGTGTGTGTGTGTGCGCCTTAGACGCCGCCCACTCAAACACCACCAACTGCAGGGGAAGCACAACACCCATTAAAGGAGGGAGATTTGGACTTCCCCGTTTTCCATAGGTACCATTTATCTGTGCCCCCTGGCCAGTTCCCCAGTGGTCCTGTGTCTATCATTATTCCACCTCCGTTGTCACCCAGTACCAGGCCTTTTTGTTTGTGCACCAGTTAATCTGATCCACTTGTGGACCATTGAAGAGGACCACCTTCCCTATTAGCAGTTTGTACCTCCTCACTGAAAATTCTTCTCACCTCTACATGTGGCATGACATGGCTGTCAAGCGGACTCTGCCTGGACATCCTTTGCTCACTATCAATGTTTACGTTGTTGTTCCAAACATTGCTGGAATGCTCTTGCTGCTCTTTGTAAATAAATGCACTCCTATAAACCAGAGTGTCATATGTTGTTTGCAGAAATTACTAACTATAACATGGTGGATGGGTATTATCAGAACCCACTTCTAAGCATCTCAAGTAGAGTGAGCTAAAGTCACTAGCATCTGCTCTCTTTGGATATGCACCAACAAGTATTTACACTGCAATGGAATAATGAGGAATGTCTTGCCTCCCATTGGTACGTCACAGCGACAATATGCTTAAATTACTTGACTGGTACTGGAATGCCACTCCTGCTTTAAATGTGGCCTGTGTGGCATGTGAGCCAATAACACTGTTTCACTCATCTACATATATCTAGCTCAGTGAACATGACAACATGATCAAACGCCTATGATAGCCTCAGTGCTCGCACTGAAGAGGTCCTAAAGTAAATAAATGATCATGCTTGCACTGATAATATGCAGATACTTATGCCTTCTGAATTTGAACCATACCTGTGCCACACAAGGATGTACAAGGTCAGTCCAATACCTTGGATGTCAGTATGCATGAAGTGCAAGATATTGTGTTTGGGATTCTGTTAACTGATAAATGGTGTATAAAGATACACTGGGATACGTAGGGTAAATGTGTTCTTCTGCCCCTGAGAGGCCTCATGTTTTGAGCGTGAATGTCACCACACATGACATCAATTGTACAATATACACACATATTACTGCATAGGAGCAAGAGCGCAGAACCAGGAACAAAGCAACACCTCCCCAGGATAAGAGGAAATGGGAGACTTATGGGGGGAATGTTTACAAAATAATGACGCAGCCCAGCACCACGTCATCTTGCAGCGCTGAGCTGCACCATTAGGAAAGTGCAGGGATGCATCATATTTACAGCAATGCAACACATCCCTGTACTTTCCTCAGCACTGGCACACAATTTGCAGCCTAGTGCCAACACAGGTACCATTGCACCATGGTGAAAAGGTGCCTGTAATGCAGGGATGATGGTTTATGTGCAGGAAGGGACACCTTCCTCCATACAAACAATCATTAATGATGTTTTCCTCCTTCTATGTGTGCTGCAGAATGCAACAAGGAGAAGTAAAGATAATCCCAGCCTTGAAAAACTGGGTACGCTTCAGATTCCCTCAGTGTTGTATGCAAAAACCCACAGCAACACCTATGGAACGCTCTTTCCATGCAGAGAATTGCGTGAAAGAGGGTCATATATACAAGGCCATGACAAGCCACGCAAGGTGGCTTTGGGTGGCCTTATAAATATGAGCCGGCATACTGTGCCATGGGAGCATCAAAAAAGTGATGCTCTGGTGCCACTAGGGAGTTGTGAATATGCCCCATTGTTTCCAAACCTTGCAAGTAGTTGCACAAAGTTACATGCATACAGTGCCACACTGAGCAACTAGTCAATCCCAATGATGACTGATGTTTTTCAGGAAAGTGGAGACACATTCATGGTTTGTACCCAGCTAACAACAATGACCTACTTGCACAATGGTGAAAGGATGTGTGAGTTAGTGGCAGGCACCAGTGTGTTCCAGCACAGCCAGGAATCTGTAATCTGTACTGACAAAACTATCCCAAATATACGCGCTGTATCTCTTTCACACGCAGTGCTACAGTAGAAGACTATCTGTGTTTGGCTGTGTGTCAAATCACACTAAGACAACCACTTACAGTGCATAAAGAATGTTAGAGTCCTTAAGTGGCTCAAATTTGAGTTACACTAACTCTTGACCATAGGCTTCTCACAAATCAAAATATACCTTTAAAGACTGCAGTACAATAGCTACATCTTGTACTTAACTGAACCTACTCAATGATAAAAACTCTTAATGACGCAATGACTACGATGTTGTGAAAGTAGAGACATTTTTAATACTACGAAATCTAACTAACCTGCAGTTACCTATCCTACACTAACTAACCTAAACACTACCTTACACTATCTAAACATATCCTAAACTACCTACATCTACCTATCCTACACAAACTAACCTGAACACTACCTAACACTAACTTAACTTATCCTAAACTATCTTAAACACTAAACATAAATAACATGTTAAATATCAATGCACCACCCCACTTAACACACACAGATTGGCGCAATACAAAAAGCAACTACACCTAAACATACAAATTACAAATGTAAAGGTAAACAAATATATTTTGGGGGGTTATTTTCTTTTTATATTTTTTATACAAATACTACAAGTCAACCTCCACCCACTAAAAAACATAAAAGCAGAACAACAGATTTTAAAACTCCTACCTATAAAAATATCTAAAACCTAACTACACTAAATCTATACTAATCACTAACTTACTCTATCCCTAACTATTAAAAATCCAAACAATAAATGTAACAAAGGAAGGAAATTGTCCAAAGGCAGAGTCTACAGAAGTTGTGAAACCAGGGCCTCCTCCATGTTCTTCACATGTTCACATAGGCTGTCCTGCTCTTTCTGTTATCATCAATCCTCTTCATAATTTTGCACAACTCATGAAGGATACAAGAGTAGAACACGTCCCAGCTTCTTCCGGGCCTCTTGGCCCATGTGGTGGGGGCTGAGGTGCTGCAGGTGCAGTAGCTGGAACCTGTGGTTGAGGTGGCTGCTGCTGGCTTGAGCCACCCATATATGGGTGTGTGTCTGATGTAGAGGTGGCATATTTAGATTTCCCATAGACATTCCAGGACCCCACAGACTTTGCTTGCTCGTTCAGCTTACTCATCATCCTCTAAGCCTCACAGACATTTCTGAAGTGGCGGTAACTTTCCTTGTGCATTTCCAAGGTTTTGGCCTCTTCAGTTGTCATGTAATCTAGGGTGGTAATATAAAAACAATCTTAGCTCAAGCTGTACATGTACATGATGTGTTTGAAAATAGGCTGACCTTGTAACACAAGCATATGTGCCTGACTAGACCAACTCCAGAAATTGAGATGGATATACGGACGATATACTGTCACTCCATAGCTACCCCCTACTTGAGCACAGAAAATTGAGTCAGGTGCCACCTGAGACTACATTTCCATATTGTGCACTGTTGGACCTGGAATCCTTGGCATGGTTCCCCTTCCTTTTGCATCTACTTCCTTTATTTTTGACTGTGTGCTGGACTTCGTTTTTGATGATGTTTGGTACACTGGGCACTTTACCACTGCTGACCAAGTGCTAAAGGGCAAGTGTTCCCTGTGTAAATTGTTATTATGATTGGTTATCCCTGATTGGCATATTTGATTCACTAGTAAGTCCCTAGTATAATGCACTAGAGGTGCCCAGGGCCTGTAAATCTGTTTCAGGAGGGGGCTTTTTGCCCAGAGTGCTTCATCCTGCCAAGGACTGAGGTTGTGGGTGGTGTTCTCCACTGGTTCTGGAGGGGGCTTGGTGCCCGGAGTGCTTCATCCTGCCAAGGACTGAGGTTGTGGAAGCTGTTCTCCACTGGTTCTGGAGGGGGCTTGGTGCCCGGAGTGCTTCATCCTGCCAAGGACTGAGGTTGTGGATGCTGTTTCTGGAGGGGGCTTTGTGCCCAGTGATGCTGCAACTGGGGTGTGGCAGTTCCCATTCCCTCACCTGGGTGTCTGAGCCACGAGATTTTCAGGGAACAGGTAGCATGATACTCCATGGAGGCAGAGACACACTCCCCCCTGCAGCAACTTAGCCTGCCAACTGCTGGTAGTGCCAGTGCTGGTTGTGGTGGCTCATGTAGTGTGTGCAGGGTCCAGGACGTCTCCAGCAGCCTCGGATGGCTGCACACTGGGGATGCTGCTGATGTACGCTGTAGTGGCACTGACTGGGCACGTCGCGGGGCAGGTGGTGGTGTCTGCGGTGGTGTCTGCAGCGGAGATGCTGCTGGTGGTGCAGGTATCTGTACTTGTGGAAGGAGACACCGGGCTGTCTCCTGCAGTCTCAGGAGGGTGCCCTTTGGGGATGATGCTGGTGACTGTAATAGAGGCAGCAGACGTGCCGGTGGCGGTGCAGGTGGCGGTTGTTGCGTTGGTGCCCACCACCGTACAGGTTGCTGGTCTGTCTTGCAGAAGGGGTGACACCAGTCCCTCACCCGGAGGCTCCGTGCCCTGAGATGACTTCCCTTTGCCCTTGTGTCCATTCACCACCTTGGAAGTCGCTGCTGGGACCTTGCCACTGTCCTGTTTGGTCCTGGAAGAGGCCTTGCTGGGTGGTTGTTGCGGCTTCTCTTTTCGGCATGCAAGCCCCTTCTTTACCTTGGCAGGTGGCGGAATAGGGTGGTCCTTGGGCCTCACTGGGTGGCACACTGGCAGCCCTGATGGGTGGCAGCTTCGATGTTCCCGGACTTGCAGAGACCACACTGGACGATGATTTGGTGGCTGAGGTGCTGGGCTGGGATCTGGACATCCTGACCCTAGGGGAAGGACGGGGGGAGGGAGGCAAGGGGGGAGGTGTAGGGAAGAGGTCAATGGCAGCTAGGAAAAGTTTTTTAGACACACTGGGACGGGAAGATGGAGGGGGTTTGGAAGTGGAGGAAGAGGTAGTGGTTGTAGGAGGTGTATGTCTGCTGAGTTTGGGTGAAGGTGCATGGGCTGGAGGCTGTTGTGAGGTAGATGGCTGTTGAGTGGGTGTGTGCCTGCGTTTGTGTAATTTGGGAGGAGGGCTCACAGACACACTGGGAGAGGACACAGGGGACGTGTGCATGGTAGTGGGGGTGGTGATTGCACATGAGCGGTGAGCGGTGATGGGCGCCCTGGTAATGGAGGTAGTGGCTGAGGATGTAGTGCATGCAGGTGTGAGTGGAGACGAGACTGGGAGGGAGGTGGAGGACGTGGAGGAGGGTGACACAGTGGAGACAGTGGATGTTGGTGTGTCTGCATGGGTATGGTGCTTGTGTGAGTGCTGTGGGATGTGTGGTGCTTATGTTTGCCTGAGCTACTTTTGTGTGTTGATTTGGGTGAATGCTGGTCTGATGGTGTGCTCGAGATAGGCTGAGGTAGAGGGGATTGGCTCTGGGTAGTGGAAGTTGGAGGGGGGAGGCTGGACACAGGGACAATGGCTGCATCAGTGCTGAGGCCAGAGCCTGAAATGCTCTCAGTTGGGCCGCCACGCCAGAGTGAATGCCCCCCAGGTATGCATTTGTTTGTGGCTAATTCCTCTCGACACCCTGGATGGCATTCAAAATGGTTGACTGCCCAACAGTGAGGGACTCAGGAGGTCAATCGCCTCCCCACTGAGGGCAGCAGGGCTGACTGGGGCAGGGCCTGAGGTGCCTGGGGTGAAGGAGATGCCCACCGTCCTGGATGAGCGGGCACTGGAAACATGCCGAGGGCTGCTGGTGTAGTGAATCCTAGTTTGTTTTAACGGGTTAACAGGAGTTAGCTTAGCCGTAGGCTTGTAAACTCGTGCCCCCGTCACCCAGTGACTTTTAACCTACTTAGCTTGCTCTGGCTTAGTCCATTTAATTATTTATTTCCTTTAAAATGGCGGCCTTGTTTATAGTTAGGCCACTTGTTATGGGTTCTATTATCAGTGTCACTGCGCCAAGGCGTCAAGATCAAGCACGAAAGACAAACATACAGTAGGCATTCACACTTAGGGATTTTCCCTCTCTATACTTTCGAGGGATTGTTGATATTAATTGCCGTCCCAAGCATGCCTGTTATCTATTGTTATGAATAACACTTATGACAGGGGACCTTGTAGATCTGTATAAATACAACACACTTTTAGACAGATAATCAGGGGGATTCCGACCAGAGGGCATCGCCACCATCGCTGATACCGATGCTGCAGTCATCTTGACACTGATCCAGTCTTCGTGTCCCTGCGGAGTCTGAGATAGAGACCTCATTCCAAGGTAACGAGGGTTGGGGGCTCCTCTCATGGACACGGTTTTGGCAGATTAGGTTTAACGAACCCAGCTCTTCCTTTTTAGGTAGAAGGTTAGACCTACTCTCCTTAGGGTATTAGGGCTTATTCCATCTTTTACATATACATATATTTTTATCTTATATTGCATAATGGTGGGGGTCTTTATAACAATGACTCTCCTCTTTACTATACTGTTGCTTGGTATATTCATTATCCTAATCATTGCAGTTCATGCAACTTATCACAAATTGCAGTTATGTTGAATAACAACTATTATAACTTTACTGCATCTGTGTTATTGCCTTTGTTTGTATGAGACATTATAAATCTGTGAGAAATGGGTAATTTCCGTTTAACCACAACAACACTGAGATATTGTATTTTGAGTCCATGCATAAGCGACTGCTACAAATCACCTTTTACTATTGTGTTTTCGGTGAGGTACTGCTAGTAAGCCGGTAAGGTTTGGACAACAGTTACAAATAGTTGTAGGAAGAGACCTAGGCCCTCATTCCGACATTGGCCGGCAGCGGTCGCCGCCGGCCTGTCGGGGGCCGCCAGAATACCGTTCCGCGGTCGAAAGACCGCGGCGGTGATTCTGACTTTCCCGCTGGGCTGGCGGGCGGCCGCCTTCAGGCCGCCCGCCAGCCCAGCGGGAAAGAGGCTTCCACGATGAAGCCGGCTCGGAATCGAGCCGGCGGAGTGGAAGCTGTGCGACGGGTGCAGTTGCACCCGTCGCGTATTTCACTGTCTGCGAAGCAGAAAGTGAAATACATTTAGGGGCCCTCTTACGGGGGCCCCTGCAGTGCCCATGCCAGTGGCATGGGTACTGCAGGGGCCCCCAGGGGCCCCGCGACCCCCTCTACCGCCATCCGGTTCCCGGCGGGAGAACCGCCGGGAACTGGATGGCGGTAGGGGGGGTCGGAATCCTAGGAGGATTGGAGGATTCCTATGTGCGGCGGTACACTGGCGGGAGACCGCCAGTGTTGCCGGTCCGACCGCGGCTTTACCGCCACGGTCGGAATGCCCATTGGAGCACCGCCGGCCTGTCGGCGGTGCTCCCGCGGTCCTCCACCCTGGCGGTTTGAAACCGCCAGGGTCGGAATGAGGGCCCTAGTCACCTACGAACGAAAGTACTGTCATCCTGAGACCAGCAGTCTTGCTCAAAGCAAGAGTCCAAACTACGACATGGCGCCACCAACGATGGTGTTTAGGCACTAATTTACGGATACCCTGACTATCACTGTCTCACAGACAACAGGTACCCTCAGTACCATTATACGGAGACATCCGTGGTCTTTGGGAGAATCCTCCTCAGCCAAACAGGTAATACCTGCTTAGGCTGTAGGTTGTTCGAGCTCGAACTAACAAAAGGAAAAACTTCCCTTATTTTGGTGTTCCGTTTCTCTAAACAACTATGGCTAATACCATAGACATTCCTGCAAATGCTAGACATGCACTTACACAACATTTATTAGCGCATGGCCTTACAGAAGAGGGCGGGGAGGTTACGCTGATAATAGAGGCAACTGAAGCATACCAAACAGAAACATTCTACTGTTGGGTCACCTTTCCTGAGGCTAACCAAAGAACGCACACGTTTCACATGACATTGCGGACGTACCCGTAAGGTACGAAGCATACCAGTATCATGAAATATCGCTCACATATCAGGAGCATCAAAACTGGTTTGAAGGCGCCCTACCACATATACTGCGGCGGGTGAGGCTAGGTCCTTTAAGTAATGAAGGGCCGACGTGGCCCATGTTTGCCACATATACACCTCATCCAGGCATACAGACTATGCCGCTTGTAGATTTAAGGATATTATATAATGAATTAGTGGCATTATATAGACGTTTAGTCCAGTTCGTAATGCGAACATTGAACACTACACCAGCGCGTCCAGCACCGCCAGTAGCTGGTGGTTATCAATTGGCTACTGGGATTAATCCACAAACGGTGCATACCATTATGGGTAAAGTGCCCTCGGATCGAGAAAGAATACCGTTCTGGATTGCTCAGAAAACAAATCAGCTGGAAGCTGTGTTCCCCCATACGGGGCCACAGGAGAAACATAGATTGCTCACTATGTGCTTGCCATTCGGGATGGTTCCCTCGGTTGATGAATGTGCCACTTGGGGTACAGTCTTCGCTGCCGTTTATACTACCACGCATGGTACCCCTACACTGGCCAATTTGCCGGAAGTATTGAAACAAATACAAAATGAGCATGGGGCTGCACCAGCCCTAGATCTGGGGATGAAATTGATGCGTAATTTTGACGCCGTCTCCTCGATAATATTGAGTAATATTAAAGGGGAAGCAGTAGCACTGGCGATACACCAGTGTCTCCGGGAAACTCCACAGCAGGAACAAGAGAGACAGCTACCCAAAATAATCTCTGATACCTATACTAGTATAGGACGGGATGGGCTGGGAGCCAAACCTAAAAAATTGGACATACCAAGTACCACCCATAAGGAAGGTACGAAGCAAGCACAAGAGGGCTCTAAGAAGCGCTGGGAAAAACAAAAAGATTTCAAGGATAGGAGAACTAAAAGAGCTGATTCTCCTCATCCGGAGTACTCCGAGAGGAGATATAATCTCAGAAATAGGGATAACATTAGAACTCCAGACAGATATACTGATTCACGTCCTTCTCGTTCCTTTCAGGACGCACCGGATAGACGTAGCGAGAGAGGGGGCCGTCAAGATCGACGTCCGGAATACGTGAAAGAAAAGAAAGACTCGCCACAGTCTACTGTTAAAAAAGAAGAAAAGACTCCTCAACAAAAGCCACAATTTAAACAGAAAAAAGTGGCTGCACTGACCATTAAAAATGCCAGTAGTATTGAGAACACTGTTGAGGAACAAGAAGTGGGCAGTGACTCTGTTGGACAGCGCAGCAGAGGTCACGATATGTCGCCAGAATCTGAGAGATCATCTGGATGCGACAGCAACTAGCGATTACATCGCAGTTGAAACGGCGGATGGCCGCGTACTTCCACCCGATCGGGTTTTTGATTTAACAATTCAGATAGAGGGAGACGTGGAACGCATTATTAGTGTGATATTCTGGGATGAACTTAATAGTGATATCCTGTTGGCCGAGAGAGACTGGCCACCTGAACATGTCCGCATGCTCCCACATGGGGAAGATGTCATTTTGCCTTCTTTCTCCGATCTTGTTCCGGAGACAGACAAACGAGCATTAGCTGCTGAATGGGCTTTAGCGCAGGCACCTGCATTATACCGTAATCATGTAGGATGGGACAAGGACTCTCCTTGCCATGTTATTCCCATTCGGTCTACACCACACCCGCAGCCACAATACCCTGTTAAACATGAAGCAAAAGCTCCAGTGACGGAGATACTGTCACAACTTGAATACCAGGGAGTAATTGAGCCCTGTACATCGGCAATGAATAATCCGCTATTTCCCGTTGCGAAACCTGATCATTCATATAGAATAGTGGTTGATTATAGGCACTTGAATAGTCATGCACGCACTTATGCTATACAAAATTCACACAGCACAGCGCTAATTAATAATATAGTGCGTAAAAAATACAAAACTACATTGGATATATCTAATGGTTTTTTCTGCCAGAATTTAGCACATGAAAGTAGAGACCTAAGTGCATTTTCCTATGGTTCTCAGAAACGCTTTTGTCGTTTACCCCAAGGCTATAAAAACAGCCCAGGACTGTTTTCGGCCCATGTCACATCAATCTTACAGGAGCTTGATTCCGAAGCATTATCATATGTGGATGATATCTATCTCACTAATGACACCCTTGACATTCATCTTGCCAGGGTCGATCGGATAATTTTGGGATTTGCCACCTTCGGATATAAATTTAATTTTAAGAAAAGCAAGATAGCGTTTCTTAGTGTATTGTTCCTAGGATATGAACTATCAAACGAGGGGAAGAGCCTGGCCCCGCACTTCCTGGAGAAGTGTGCTCAGCTACAGCCTCCGAACACGCTTAAGAAATTGCAGTCATTACTGGGTTTCTTTAATTTTGGCAGAACATATATTCCAGATTATGCTGAACGCGTAAAACCACTATATAACTTAATTCAGCCCAATTATTCTGGCAGGCAATGGACAATTGCACACACACACATCCTAAGGGACATACAACGAGACATGCTAGAAGCTAGACACTTGTACACACGGGACAATAAAACAAATTTGGTCATCAGAATAATAGCTGGTGCCCTAGGATTTACCTATGTCACCTTTAATGAGGGTGACACGGTGCCAATAGCATACAAATCACATTTGTACTCCAATGCAGAAAAACGTTTTGCTCCTACTGAAAAAATTCTGACGGCAGTACAGATTGCCGTCATAAAGGAGAGACCGCTTGCCCAGGGGAAACGCATTGTTGTTGTCTCCCCGGTTCCGGCCTTAGAGGCTGTCACTAAAGCGAGCGTTCCTAACGCTAAGGCATTGCATCCACGCTGGATTCAATGGGCAACATCTCTGACCGCCACTGATGTTGATTATGTGTTTGACCCCAGACTTCAGACACAATAATTTCTCCAGTATGAACAGGAATACCCCGCTCCCTTACACATATTGCCAATAGACAGTTATGATACCATCATTTACACTGACGGATCGGCACAACCGGCTGTGGGTACTAAACATCAATACTTGGCAGCTTGCGCAGCCGTGTGCGGGGTAATGGAAGACGGAGTTTTTCATCCTCATAACACGTACACTCAGACCTTAGGGGACTGCACAGCCCAGTTGGCCGAGCTTAAGGCTCTTCTTCTAGCGCTCGAACATTCAGAGCCAGGAACGCAGACTTTGATCGTCTGTGATTCGTATTACTGCGTCCAGTCATACAATGAATACCTCAATCATTGGATACTGAACGGGTTTAGAGATTCTAAAGGGAACACCATTAAACACAAAATAATGTGGGGAAGGGTGGCTGATCTTAAGGATAAGCTGCCATGTGTCCATGTAGTTCATACATTGGGACACCAACCTGTAGGAATACATGTTGCCGGTAATACATTGGCTGACGAAGCAGCAAAAGCTTCAGTAGCTACGGCTTCTGTGGCTGCAGTGACTCGTTCTCGGACGAGGTTGGATAATGAAATACTGCTTGCCGTTAAAGCCTCGGCTGCAGACAAGCCCCTTCCGAAAGGATACCTTACGAACTATACATATCATATCAGTGCACAGAATGTTGCTTTTGCAACAATTCCAGATGTTGGTGATCGAGTGATCCCTAATGAAGATCAGAGATTGGAATTAATTACGGCTGGTGTCGCTTCTGCACATGCTGGTATACAGGCCACTATCACCATTCTACAACAACGGTACTGGTGGCCTGGTCTATGCAGACGGACTAAACAGTATGTCCTTTGCTGTGACATTTGTCAGCAGATTAAGGGCTCGACTATCAGACGCCCTCTGCAGACATCTCTCTTAGTGTCAGATAAACCACTCCATTGTGTGTACCTGGACCATTGTGGTCCTTTGCAACCTGATGGTGCATACAAATACATTTTAGTGGCTGTAGATTCCTGTTCTAGATTCCTGTGGGTATGGCCACAGCGGTCGGCTGACGCCCGGACTGTTATAAAAGATTTGCTGTTCTTTATCGGTACATATGCGGTTGCAGCATTCCATTCGGACCAGGGCCCTGCATTTGCCTCTAAGGCTTTCAGGGACACCATGAGGACGATGGGTGTTGAACTCCATTACTCCTCACCATACCATCCCGAGGGAAATTCGGTCGTGGAGAGGCGGAATCGTGATCTAAAGCAATCCTTAACAGCTCGAGTATTAGGTTCAGGCCGTAGTTGGTTACATCACCTATATGGGGTCCAGAGAGCACTGAATAATCTGCCAAGACGGTCCTTGAGGGGCAAGTCTCCATATGAGGTTCTCTTTGGGACAACTATGTATGTTCCCGATCTTGATGCCCCTGGTATGGTGGCAGCAGAAACACCATTTGACATAAAAGAACGTCTCGCTGTTTTACAGGAGCTTCAACAATTCCGTGATGACAAATCATCTGCAAGCGCTGCCACCTTGGGAATAAGGGATTTGGCAAAAACTGCGACTGGCTGGATTCCTAACGTTGGGGATCTGGTTCGTGAGAAGATCGCTGTAAGAAAAGAGTTTGGTCCCACATACAGAGCACCTGTACCGGTCTTGGGAATAAAAGGCACCAGGACTGTCATCCTTCCGCCATTGTCTGGTTCCAAATCAAACAGATTCATCTCCATTGATGACATCAAGATACACCATGTGGCCGATTCTTCACAGTAGACCAGGAGGTCCCTTGGGTAGTTCCCGATCCCCTCTCACTACCCAACAGGACATCCCTCTACATAGTAGGATGCCTATTGCTACTACTGACTATACAACTATGTCAGCTGCTGTTCCAGACGCTTCCTCGACCATGGGGAGGGCAGAAAATGAACTTTTGTTGGTTCCTGTAACAACTTCAGGGACCACACCGCTACAGGATTTGGCTGTATTTTACACGAACACTTCCACGACTGGTAACGTCATCTATCATGAACCTCCAAGACCAGTGGATGGGAATTCGATGAGTCCTATGTTTGTGGAGACTTCATCTGGCTATTTTGTGGACATTGATGATTTTTCTTCAGATTCATCCTCAAATGAGACTGACAAACTTTCCAGAGGTAGCAAGTTCTATCAATGGCTTAAAAAGAACTATTTGATATATCCATGGAACTATCTCTGGTTCTGTTTGACATTTATTGCATTGTTTTTATGGATTGGTTTTGTGACTGTTTTCTTTTTACTAATTAATGGTCACTATATTGCTGATCGCTCCTCAGTGGAGCCTGTTGATGTATTTTTAACACCGCATCATTCATCACATAAGGTCCGACGTGATTTGTCCCCTGTCAATATTACAGCTATTCCAATTTCTGATGGGATTGTTTGGGACAAAGTTCCGTTCGATATATACGGGCCTACAGAGATAATTAAAATACCATACGTGTTCAAAATTTCTATGTCTGATGTTATTACACCTAATGTTGTCTCTGATGATTGGGATGTCCAAACAGTGGATTCCATGCTAAATGAAATGAAGGACTACTCCGCTTTTGGAAGTGATGATGTATATGATTTTACAATGAATTATGGTGAAATGTTCTGCTATAATAATTGGGGACATCACTACCTGCACCGTGCAACTAGATATAGGCCTCTTTTTAACTACACACAATGGGAACATTGTTCAACACCACGGGTGGGGAGTCCACAGTATTACAGTGACAAATTCACATACTTTTCTGGGCATGATACAACGAAAGCTGACTCATATTATTTTAGATTACCTGAGACACACATTAGAAAACTGTTGCTAACAGATACCAAACTGATTTATTCAGATCCCATTGTTTCCCGACTTTCAATTGAGGGTTATGAATATTGGAAGAACACTATCGACTTGAAGAGTGTATGGGGGACGCAAGATTGGCAGATACAGGGTAGGGAGGCTTTGTTTCGAGCTTGCTTAATCCCTGTGCAAATGATTTTTTTAAATGACACTGTTGAGCAGACATCATGTCTAGGATTAGCTAAAATAAAGGATCTAAACACGCCCAGTATCCCTACACCGACAAAATTTAAAGATTGGCAATACTTTCTAAATGTTTCTGAGGATAGGCTAGATGCATTGGTTAAGGGTGGTGACTATAATTCTTCACTTTCCAGTCCCGGGGGATGGTTGATATGGCCCACCGATACTGATGAGTGTCAAAGGCGTTTTTTGAACTCTTCAGAGGGTTTTTCCATTCATAGACCAGACCCTCGCTTTTTGTCAGGTCAGCATGCTGGTATAATTACAACTTACAGTGTGGGCAAACTGTGCCAACAATGGGTACAAACGAACACCTTAACAGCGGTGAAACAACACCTGAATACTCTTTCTGACAGTATAGACCTACAAGATTTCCTATTAGGTCCTAGAAAGCAACGCTCGAAACGGTTTTTATATGCCATGTATAATGAAATTTGGAAACTTTCTCAAATTGAGGCTGCTGCACGTTTACGGCAACTTGATAAAGAGAATTTGGAAGATACATTAGCTGTTGTCGACAATGGCATGAACACACTTTCCAACAGGATTTATTCCCTGTCGAATATAGTGTCATCTGCTATTGATATCACTCAGACTGATTTGTCTCGGTTATATCATGGCCAAACACAGCTGCGTTCCATCATGCAGCTGAGTTGGGCTTTGCAGACGCTGAAAAGTGGCCACATTCCTTGGAAATACCTTAATGGGAGTGAACTATTCGCTGCTTTTAATTTTTCCGGGGAACAAGTGACAATGGCTAAAAGAGAGGCTCGTTTCACCTTGCTTCAAGTAGAAAAATTAGATAAGTTGCCCTTCACGGTAGCAGAGAGTCCTTCAACTATCTGGCTCTTACACGGCATTATTAATTTACCGTTTTCAACATTTCGTTTCTCGAACTGCCTGAAACATCTTGCAGTGGGACGATATGAACAGCTAGGAGATAGCTTTATTAAGGAAGAGTGGGAGTTGCCCTTTGAGTATCGATGTCTGAACGGCGAACAAGAGGTCTTTCTTAGCGGAAGTGAATGTGAGACTAATGTTCGTCATTCCATGATATGCAAACAGGTGTCTCTTCACGGTCTTTGCAATGCGGGGGTCGCAAATTTGGCCTGTTTTCTGAAGGGTACTCCCGTCCCCTTGATTCGTTCAGTGTTTCATGTTCTTTCTAATGGGAGTTATGTTCTTCTGAGCGATGACAGCTGTTGCGGCTTGCGACCTGGAATTGCCTACGCAATCTCAGTCACGAAGGTCGTTACGTGTTGTGGCCATGTTTTGTTTCCCCCCACACAAGAGATGCAAGTATCTGAAATGTGGCCCCACATTGATACTATTAATGTGAACTATGACAAGTTGAGTAGACTGAAGGCGCTATTGTTTCAAAAACAGGTCGCTTTGACATCCGCAAAAGAGACGTATGCTCTCCAGGTTGCGAGATCATCAGCCGAGATACAATCCCTTTTAAATACCGATTTCCCCTTACACTTTGGAGAGTTGGTATCGAGAATATTCAATGCTTCAAGCACCACTGGGATTGTTCATTTCTTTAAGGCTGTCGGGTCTGGTTTCGTGTCCATCTTCCAGACTGTCTTCGGAGTCATCCCATCAGCCATCCATTCACTCTTTTCTAGTGTGTTTGGTGGCTTTCCAATTATTTTGGCTTTAATTGGCGGACTACTACTGCTATATTTTCTGATTCGCGGTGGTTGTTTCTTTCCAGCGACACAGAGCGATGGAGCCGCTCCCGTCAACCCCGCTGTGCCGTGAACGCATGGTTCGGATCTTCGGTACACCTTTTCTGGTGGAACTAGAGTTTGACTGGTCATTGTCGTTCCGGCCTCTACTATGGTGTGTACAACCGGTGTTCCGCTGCATATGGTGTCTCTTTGAACATCTGCCTATGGTCTGTCTTGCTGTAGCACCGACATCTCCTGTGGACCACGAACTGCTGATGTCCCCGATGAGGGTTCATACACGGTCATGCCCCTTGAGACTGAGGTTGCTCCGCGAAGCCACCTATGAGCTTTCTGTTATACAAACTAACATGGATGAGGACGCTGCAGCGAGTGTCGATGCACCGATGAATATGGCTCACTTCTGCTCTGTGGATCCGTTTGTCCGCCCAGCTCTCAATTTCACTTCGGAGGATGTTGACTCATTTTTGAGATCCTTGAATGGTGACTTCGACGACATTCTTCAAGATCCTGCATATAGCACATAATTTGATGAATTAGCTTGCCAGTTCCCGATTATCATAAAAAAATCAAATTATACTAAAAGTTTGCTATACTTGTCATGGTTGATATTAAAGTCTCTGAAATGTTTTTTAAGAAACAAATTTTATAATACAGCATTTTTTTTTTTCTCTCGTTACGTTTTTTGGCTTTTTAGTTCAGTAGCAGCTTTTTAGCGATTGGGTTTTCTTTACCTTCATCATACCTGTTACGGCAATGGGGAGGGTGTAGTGAATCCTAGTTTGTTTTAACGGGTTAACAGGAGTTAGCTTAGCCGTAGGCTTGTAAACTCGTGCCCCCGTCACCCAGTGACTTTTAACCTACTTAGCTTGCTCTGGCTTAGTCCATTTAATTATTTATTTCCTTTAAAATGGCGGCCTTGTTTATAGTTAGGCCACTTGTTATGGGTTCTATTATCAGTGTCACTGCGCCAAGGCGTCAAGATCAAGCACGAAAGACAAACATACAGTAGGCATTCACACTTAGGGATTTTCCCTCTCTATACTTTCGAGGGATTGTTGATATTAATTGCCGTCCCAAGCATGCCTGTTATCTATTGTTATGAATAACACTTATGACAGGGGACCTTGTAGATCTGTATAAATACAACACACTTTTAGACAGATAATCAGAGGGATTCCGACCAGAGGGCATCGCCACCATCGCTGATACCGATGCTGCAGTCATCTTGACACTGATCCAGTCTTCGTGTCCCTGCGGAGTCTGAGATAGAGACCTCATTCCAAGGTAACGAGGGTTGGGGGCTCCTCTCATGGACACGGTTTTGGCAGATTAGGTTTAACGAACCCAGCTCTTCCTTTTTAGGTAGAAGGTTAGACCTACTCTCCTTAGGGTATTAGGGCTTATTCCATCTTTTACATATACATATATTTTTATCTTATATTGCATAATGGTGGGGGTCTTTATAACAATGACTCTCCTCTTTACTATACTGTTGCTTGGTATATTCATTATCCTAATCATTGCAGTTCATGCAACTTATCACAAATTGCAGTTATGTTGAATAAAAACTATTATAACTTTACTGCATCTGTGTTATTGCCTTTGTTTGTATGAGACATTATAAATCTGTGAGAAAAGGGTAATTTCCGTTTAACCACAACAACACTGAGATATTGTATTTTGAGTCCATGCGTAAGCGACTGCTACAAATCACCTTTTACTATTGTGTTTTCGGTGAGGTACTGCTAGTAAGCCGGTAAGGTTTGGACAACAGTTACAAATAGTTGTAGGAAGAGACCTAGTCACCTACGAACGAAAGTACTGTCATCCTGAGACCAGCAGTCTTGCTCAAAGCAAGAGTCCAAACTACGTCACTGGGAGGGCGGTGTTGGTAGGGGGGGTGGCGGCTGTACCTGGTGTTGCTGTGGGCTGCCACAGCAAGGGAGCTCTCATCAGAGGAGGAGTCGCTGGTGTCCCCTCCTGTCCCCGCCGTGGAGCTCCCCTCGCCCTCCATCCCGCTGGTGCCTTCAGACTCCGTACATTCACCCTCCTGGGCCATGTGGGTTGCAGCTCCCTCCTGCTCCGGTCCACTGCTCCGCCGCCAGATGATGCTAATGCATACAAGGACAGGGTGACAAAACAAAAAGGGAGGGAAAGACAGAGGAGACACATGGTCAATGCCAGCAACACCACTACCATTGGCGGACACAACACACAGGGAGCAGCCCTATGCACTAGGCCATGCATTAACAGTTCTTAGGAAAATCACCTGCCCATGGGGGACTATGCCGAAGCCCATTTGCTGCACACCTGGAACCCACAGGAGGCTGACTAGTTGTAGATGGCCACTACCACTATTGGAGTTGGAGTGCCACAGAGCCTGCCTAACAAGGGACCTTCCCTACCAAGTTCACCCTGGCCTAGGGGAACCCACAGCCTACTTCCCCCACCCAGACACCTTGTAAACACCTCGTAAAGCCTACAGTCAGATGAATGAGACTGTACTCACCCCCTTGTGGCTGCTGTGATGCCCTTCAAGCGCCCATACAACTCTGGATATGCCACCGCCAGGATACGGAACATCAGGGGGGTCATGGTGCGACGGGCACCCCTTCCACGTTGGCAGGCCATCCCCAGCTGGGCCTCCGTCGTCTTCTTGCTCCAGCGGCACAGGTCCTCCCATCTCTTGCGGCAGTGGGTGCTCTGTCTATGATAGACCCCCAGGGTCTGCACTTCCTTGGCGATGGCATGCCAAATACCCTTCTTCTGGTGGGCGCTGACCTACAGGAAAGGTAAAGTAAGAATGGTTTTTACTCCCCCGACCAGTTAATCTTACTCATTGGCCACAACTTCCCAACCATGCCCTGAAACACATACACTGACCATCCTCACATGCAGGCCACAACTGCCCCCCCACCCCCCATTTATCTTCCATCCACGCCACTCCATACATTAATGTCACATCCACCATGCACACAGTGTACTCACCTGTTTGTCTGGAGGACCGTAGAGTTGCGTGTACTGGGGGAGGACCCCATCCACCAGGTTGTCCAACTCCTCCGCAGTGAAGGCAGGGGCCCTTTCCCCAGACACTGTAGCCATTGTCGCTTCCAGACTCAGGTCACAGCAGCACTTGCAGTGTAGGTCTTCTCCTGTTGAAGGTCAGGTACGAAGTGAGTGAAGAGTTAGAAAATGGCGGTCATGTCCGCAGCAGTGCGTACCGTCACCACCGGCGTACAACGTCATTGGCTCCTGGAACCCATAGGGCCCAATGATAACCAATGCTGAATTGCGCCGCGGTCTTCGTCCGCCTACCGTGACGCTGCACAACGCCAGCGCAGTTACCTCATTTCCCCTTGCCCCTCCTTACAGGTCAGGCAGCTGCCATTTCAGGGGGGCACATGGCAGGGCATCTAACTGCGACACAGCACTTTTGGGCAGGAATACGGACAGAGAGCACCACACACAGATTAAATCACAATAGTGTAAAACACCCTTGTGCTACCTATGTGGTATATGACCCTCTGCTCACCCTTCTCCTCCATAGAGCAAATCCGCTGGGGCAGATGATATGGCGTCATCCTACAGTGTACAGACCCCTGGTGGACCTGTTGACAATGGAAGATAGACACATCATTATCACCTACAGATTTGATCAGGCCACAATCAATGAACTTTGTGCCCAGTTGGAGTACAGACCTGATGTCAGCTATCTGCCATCCCACAGGAATCCCCCCTCTAGCGCAGGTCCTGTCGTGCTCCATTTCCTGGCCAGTGGTTCCATTCAAACAACAGTGGACATGGCATCAGGGATGTCTCAGCCAATGTTCTCTAATGTGTTGTCCAGAGTGTTGTTTCAACGAAAAAGGTGTGCCAGATCATCGTGGCATGCTGTATGTTGTACAACCTGGCTTTGCGACGCCAGGTTCCTTTTCTGCAGGAGGATGGGGCTGATGTTGGTCTTGTGGCAGCTGTGGAGCCTGTGGACAGTGAAGAAGAGGAGGCAGAAGAAGAAGATATAGGCAACCGAAACAACATCATCATGCAATACTTCCAGTGAGACTCAGGTAAGAGACTGACACTGCTCCTCTCATATCAGACTACTGTATGACATTGCATAAATCTGCCTTTTTACCTCTGTGTATGGACCCTGACAGTTCAATTTGGCTTTCCTTTTCACAGATCTGTGTACCACAATCTGCCTTCTGCTATTTTTACTGCTGCCCAACAACTGTCATACTTTGGTATGAGCAAATGAACATTGCCATTGTTATTTGTCAGAGAGGTTGTAATAACACATTTGTGAAAGTACAGACTGACTCCAGATTGTTTTGTGATTCAAGGGTGTTTATTTAAGTGCTAATCAGTGGAGGGGTATGTGCAATGGGCTGGGGTGATTGTGGAGGAATGTCCATGGTAGATTCCAGTCTTTTGGAATCACAGGTACATTGTCCAAGGGGGCATAGGAAGTGGAGTAATGGTAGTTCAATTAGGACAGGATGACATAGTGACACAGAGTGGTGACAATCAGGTGAGTCTTATTTCCTGGTGGGAGTCTTGGCAATGTTCTGTGTCTTGTGCCTGGATCGCAGGGACCGTTTGCACGGTGGTCCTCCTTCTGCAGGGGGTGGGGTGCTGGTGGCCTGTTGGTGCTGTGGCAGGACCTCCTGTCCCCTAGCGCCGGCGGAGGTGGAGGGCTGTTCATCGCTCGGGCTAGTGTCAGAGGCCCGGTGGTGTGCCATTGTCTCCCTCATGGTGTTGGCCATGTCTGCCAGCACCCCTGCAATGGTGACCAGGGTGGTGTTAATGGACTTCAAGTCCTCCCTGATCCCCTGGTACTGTTCCTCCTGCAGCCGCTGGGTCTCCTGAAACTTGGCCAGTATCGTGCCCATGGTCGCCTGGGAATGGTGGTATGCTCCCATGATGTTGGAGAGTGCCTCATGGATAGTGGCTTCCCTGGGCCTGTCCTCCCCCTGTCGCACAGCAGTCCTCCCAGATTCCCTGTTGTCCTGTGCCTCTGTCCCCTGAACCGTGTGCCCACTGCCACTGACCCCAGGTCCCTGATTGTCTTGGGTTAGTGGGTTTCCAGGGGTCCCTGAGGGTGTGGACACACTGCTGATTGACGTGTCCTGGGGACAGTGGCATGGGCCCGCTGGGTGGGTGCTGTGGTGGTGTTTCCTGAGGGGGGAGGTTCTGTGGTGGCTTGGGACTGTGGCAGGGGAACCGACTGTCCAGAGGTCCCTGATCGGCCAGGCTGGTCATCTTGATCTAGGAGTGCAGAGCTGCTGTCATCACTGTGGGCCTCTTCTGTGGGGGGACTGGATATGGCTGGCACCTCTTGTCCGGTGACGTTGGGTAGTGGTCCTTTTGGGGTGTAAATGGATGGTTATTGTATCTGTGTGTGCCATCTTGTGCAATGTGTGAGTTTCCCTCTACTCCTGTGCTAGCATTATTGCCTGGGCCCTTGTGTGCATGGTGATTTTGTGGCCTGGGTGGGTCTCTCTACTGGACATTCTTTGGTGATGGGTGTCCATTCAGGTCTGTAATGGGTGTCCATGCATTGGTGTTAGATGCAGGGCTTGGTATAGGGATGTGTGGGTTGTGATAGTGGGGTATCTGTGTGGTGTTGGTGTGATGGGTGTGAGGGTAGGAGTTTGTGATAGCATGCAGGTAGGGTGGGGGGGATATAGTTGTAAAGATTTGACTTACCAGAGTCCAGACCTCCTGCTACTCCAGTGAGGCCCTCAGGATGCATTATTGCCAAGACTTGCTCCTCCCATGTTGTTAGTTGTGGGGGAGGAGGCAGGGGTCTACCGCCAGTCCTCTGTTTGGCTTCCTGGTGTCTGGATACCACAGAACGCACCTTCCCCCATAGGTCGTTCCACCTCTTCCTGATGTCATCCCGTGTTCTTAGATGCTGTCCCACTGCGTTGCCCCTGTCGACAATTCTCCGCCATGACTCCATCTTCTTTGCAATGGACGTTTGCTGCACCTGTGATCCGAATAGCTATGGCTCTACCTGGATGATTTCCTCCACCATGACCCTGAGCTCCTCCTCAGAAAACCTTGGGTGTCTTTGAGGTGCCATAATGTGGTGTGGGTGATGTGTGAGGTGATGTGTGTTGTGCCGTGTGATGTGTTATGTTGGGGTGTGTTCTTTGAGGTGCGTGGATGTTGTAAGAGTGATGGTGTTGTGTGCCTGTGGATGCTGGTGTTGTGTTTGCTATTGTCTCTATCCCTGCTTCTTCCAAAAAAGTTGTTGTAAGGGGTTGTGGGTAATGTGGGTGTGTGTTTTATAGTTTTATAGTGTTTTATAAGGTGTGGTGTGTGTATGTGTATCAGGTGTGTATATTTTGAATTGTCCAGTGTGGTTGTGTTTTGTAAGTGTGTGTGTATTTGAGCACAGCAGTGTGTACCGCCAATGGATTACCACGGTTGAATGACCGCCGCGTTGATTCATGGGTCGTGATAGTGTAGACGTACTCCAGTTGGCGTAACGGTGTGGGTTTTGATATCGCCAGTTTATCACTGACCTTTGGTGTGGCGAACTTGTGTGGATGTCTATATTGTGGCGGATTACGAGATGTGGGTCGTAATACCTGTAGCGGATTTCCAACGCGGCCACGGTATGTTGGCGGCCGTAAGCACGGCGGTAAGCAGGATTTACCGCCAGGGTTGTAATGAGGGCCTAATTGTGCCACCCACATGAGCAGCCCTATAAACATGTCTCCGACCTACCAATGCAGTGTCTGTGTGTGCAGTCTTGCACTGCCAATTCAACCTGGCAAGTGAACACACTTGCCAGGCCCAAACCTTCCTTTTAACTACACATAAGTCACCCCTCAGGTAGGCCCTAGGTACCCCCATGGACAGGGTGCAATGTATGTAAAAGGCAGGACATGTACTGTTGTGTTTCACATGTCCTAATAGTAAAATACTGCCAAATTCGGTTTTCACTATTGCAAGGCCTATCTCTCCCATAGGTTAATATGGAGACTGCCTCGAAATATCTTTTAAGTGCTGTTTCCCATTGGGACAAATAGAGGTGTGGAGGCTGGGGTCTCTGAACTCACAATTGAAAAATACATCTTTTGGTAGAGTTATTTTTTAGATTGTTTTGAAAATGCCACTTTTAGAAAGTGGGCATTTTCTTGCTTAATCATTCTGTGCCTCTGCCTGCCTATGGAATCCTCGTCTGGGTCAGGCTGACAGTTGGGCTGTTTGTCAATTCCTTCTAAACAGTGACACAAAGGGAGCTGAGGTGTGTCCTGCATATCCTGATGAGTCTTCCTGGGCTAGAGTGAGGAGGGAGGAAATGACTTCTACACCTGAAAGGGCTGTGCTTGTCCTCACACAATGCAGTCTCCAACCCCCCTGGTGTGTGTCTGGGGCCAGACGTGGGCAAGGCAAGATCTTGTGAACAACAGAGACTTTCCTTTGAAGCTTGCCTACTTCAAAGGCAGAAATGAGTACAAGTAGTAGACACAAAACCTCAGACTTTTACAAAACACTTCTGGATCAAGAGGAACATCTGCCAAGGAGAAGAGCTGAAGAGCTGGAGGAGGAGTACTGCCCCTTTGCTGTGTGTGCTTTGTTGGGTTGGCCTACAGTTGCTGCTTCTGCCTTAAAGAAGACAAAGACTGGATTTGATGTGTATCCTGCTTGTAAAGTTTCTCCAAGGGCTTGGACTGAGCTTGCTTCCTGTTAAGAAGTCTCTGGGACATCAAAGACTTCACCTACCAGCCTCTGGGTTCGCTTGCTGTGGACCCTAACTCGCCAGGGGGTGCCTATTCCAGTTTCTGAGCCATTGGGAGTAAAAGCTGGCCTAAAATCAAGAAGAACCAGGCACACCAACTCTGTAGGACTCCAGGACCGATGCGACGCTGCCTGCAACCAAAGCCGTGGTGCCCTTTGGAGTGCGACGATAGTGACTGACACAGCAGGCCGATGCTGATGCCCGTGACTCCATGAGTCCTGAGCGCTGTGTCACCGATTTCCCTGACACCCGACTCCCCCACGCCGTGTGTAGCCCTGTGGCGTGACCTCGACCCAGTGAGGTCACCCAACGCATCTTGATACGTCAAATTCATCAACCTTGCCAGATCGTCAGGAATGGATGCCTCGCACATACACAGCATCATCTCCCTTGCTCTGCAGTAAGGAACCGACTCCGCACTGGATCCAGTGATGCCTCTCCTCCCTGACTCACCGGCTTGTTTCCTTGTTTACCAAAGGTACTGTATCTGGGGGTCCATACGACACCGTGACCGGCACCGCCCTTGTCACGAGTGGTATCAGATTATTGGGAACGACTCCATCAACGACATTGCGATAGCCCCAGTTGGAACTATTGTGTTTCTAAGTGCTATATTGAAGATTAATCGTTGAAAATTCGTACCTTTGCTTGTGTATGTTGGATTTTTGTTGTTTTGGTCTTGTTTTACTCATTTAAATATTGGCTATTTTTCTAAACTGTGGTTGAGTGCTTTTGTGGTGTTTTCACTTTGTTACTGTGTGTGTTGGTACAAATAATTTACACATTGCCTCTGAGATAAGCCTGACTGCTTGTGACAAGCTAACAAGGGGGTGAGAGCAGGGGTTATCTGAGGTGTATATCTCCCGTACCCTGATTAAAGTGAGGGTCCCTGCTTGGATAGAGCAGAAACTGACTGCCATTCACAAACTCAATTTCTAACATGCACCTTTACAATGATATTACAACCATATCATACAGAACAAAGATTCACACTCATGATGAAGTGCAGATTTTTTATTGGGCACATAGTCCTAAAATTTTAACAATAATTTTTGGGATTGTATCATGCTAGTGGTCTGATCCTTGCTCATCAAAATAAGTGAAAGTGGTTAAGGTGATATAGTCCAGGTAGTGTGCATCAGTGCATCAGTGTTGCATATTCCATCTGGAGTCCCACAAGGCAGCACACGCCTACTCAGTGTCAGATAGCCAATACATGTTTAGGGGGTTATCATTTATCTCCTGCAAAACATGACTGAGGTACATATATTTTTCCCTCAGGCAAATGTACTGAAATGTGACCTGGAGCTTCTGGTTTACACTTGTAGCCAAAAAAAACATGGTTAGTCTTGCTTAAACATGTTTCTGTAGACACATCATCTCAAGGCTGCATTTGTCTGCAATATTATACATTACACAATGCATCACAGTGGAGTGTGTATGCATGCTAGAGTACTCATCTGAGCAAGACCATTGTTGCAGATAATGCAGGGGCCCTTGCACCATGACTCAGAAGGAGGCCCAAATACCCCTAAGGCTGGATTGCAACAGCCATATCTCGTGGTAGACTAAGAAATTAAAGATCTAGATGTCCATATGATCATGTACAAACACATGAACAGCCACACACGTAGCCATTTCTTTTGTTGTCTGTCATGGGTTAAATCCATTAATTATTAAGGTTTTGGCCCATCACAAAAACATATGCCGCATTAATCATATAAACAATTGGTTAGATTGTGATGGCTACCCTGCTGACACTGCCATACATGTTTTCACAATTTGTGTTTTGGTTTGACGTACTGCTAGAGGGAGAGGTATGTTGTCTACAAACAAATTAGGTATAACACAGCAGGTTTGCTTGGCCACCGTTATGGTCAGTCACACTGAAATGGTGTTGTAAGAGAGTCCCAAAGTAGGCGGCATGTTTGAGCAAAGAGTGCCGCATGTTGATGGAACATATGTGGCATAATCACACATTGTGTGTGATGCTCTTACCAAGTATAAACAGGTAGGCATCATGGAACCAGTGTCTGTATATTTTTACTGACCATCATCTGCACCTGTGTCATACACAATTTTGGACAAATGCAACAGAAACCTGCCCAGACATGCTTAGCAACACACATTTGACTATACTGCTACATATGTAGAAACATGATTCTTTTGGTCCGTGCCATTTGTTGTATGACCACATGTGTTTGTGTTGAACACCTGCAGATTATGTACCAGATGATGGTTACTATGCCAAAAGCTGCATGATTGCAGGTGTGCTAACACTAACACAAATGTAAAGATGCTAAGATTCTGTGAGCCTGCTTACATATACCCTACATTTACAATTAAATTTCTCCTTGTTCATTCCAAATGAATCTGTGGGTAGGTTCTGTCGTGTTGCCACACTGACAGCAAAATGATAGTAGATGACTGTGTGTGATCTATGTGAAATATAACATTGTGATGTGTTCTGGGAGGTAACAGACGTCATAAGGTTACATACATGATCTTATGACACTTACTGGTAGCATTGGGGTCCCAGAAACTATCCACTTCAGCCCATGTTTTCACTTATGTTTACATTTATATCCTACAAACTATGTTATCCCAGTATTTCAGATATACACAACAGGTTTGGCACACATATCAAATGATTACAATATTATTTTACGCAGCTAGTCAGCTTGCAGGCCTGAGCTGGCTGGATGATGAAGGTCATAGGTATCCATCATCACATGCCTGGATATATTTAGTAATGCTGGCCAGCATCCTGTTAGACTCCATATTACCATGACACATGGGTGACACCATTGACCATAAGCAGAACTAAGTAGTGCTTTGATGGGAAAGGACAGGCATACATTTTATGTGACATTTTAAAAGCCATATAAGAGTTTTCTGGCACTGATGCAAAGTACTGACTAGTAGTAAATCTTTGTACCTTTCAACTTTGTGCAAAGATGCATGCTTTGTCAGCAGGGTTTATGTTTTGGTGTTGTCCTGCAAAACCCACACTTCTGCACATGTAGATATTTATAAGGCATATTGATCTGTGTACATGTGTAGCACAATGTAGCACCCATGAAAGATTTCACATAAATGGATTTTGGACATATATCTCCTGCTTAGCCTTCAAAAGTGGTGCTCTGGCAATTTGAGAGCATCATCTGGTCATTCATGTATGTTACATAAGTGAATGCTCATAATTCCATGCATTTTCATTGGAAACTACCATCCACAAATTATTGAACTGCCCCTGGTGCCAGGTTATGGCAATGGAGCTGTTGCCATTGCGCTTGCTTTATGCTTGTTAATGTAGCCACTCTGAGGGACACAATGTTCCCTTAGCTTAATTTCCTTACATTAAGTTAATTTTATCTACATGTTGCACATTGTAATGTCAAAAAAACAACTAAACAAATGATGCACAGTCCATGCTTATGTTTTGCATTACTGATATAGCTACTTCACTACTTGCATATGGAACATACATACATACCTACTTCTCTGCCTATCTCCAGCCCAAAGCGGTCGATAAGATCAACCTCCTGTGCCATTACGTCAGCTCATCGATGTTTAATCTGGACGATGGTTCAATCCAAGCCAGATGTCTTCTGGTAATGACAGTGCACATGCTCCCACCTATCTTCTTTGTCCATGGGTGGGTAGCCCTGGCTGATCACCCCTCCCCCCCCTCCAAGAGGCCAGCATCCTGGGCAGGTAGTTAACTATGAGCCAGATGAGTCTACTCAACTCTGCCACTGAAAACGTCTTCTCTCCCTCCCTGACATGCCCCTTCTAGACATAGTAAAACACAAAGGGCCTCATTATGACCCTGCCGGCCCACGGTAAGCTGGCGGTAACACAGCCAACAGGCTGACTGTGTTCCGCCAGCTATTATGACTGTGGTGCAATAGCCACGGCCATACCGCTGGCCCCTCCACTATACCGCCAGGCTTTCACCTGGCGGTCATAATCCCCAGGGCAGGGGTGCAAGCACCGCTACCCTGGGGATTATGAGTCCCCGACCGCCATCCTGTCCACGGCGGTAAACACTGCCATGGAAAGGCTGGTGGTAAAGGGGACTTGGGGTGTGATTCTGATTCTGGCGGGCGGCGGAGGCCGCCCGCCAGAATTCCGCCCCCATTATATTATGAGTTTTTCCCTGGGCTGGCGGGCGGTCTCCAAAAGACCGCCCGCCAGCCCAGGGAAAAACCCCCTTCCCACGAGGATGCCGGCTCGTAATCGAGCCGGCGGAGTGGGAAGGTGCGACGGGTGCAGTGGCACCCGTCGCGTATTTCAGTGTCTGCAAGGCAGACACTGAAATACTTTGCGGGGCCCTCTTACGGGAGCCCCTGCCGTGCCCATGCCATTGGCATGGGCACGGCAGGGGCCCCCAGGGGCCCCGCGACCCCCCCTACCGCCATCCTGTTCATGGCGGCTTTCCCGCCATGAACAGGATGGCGGTAGGGGGGGTCAGAATCCTCATGGCGGCGGAGCGCGCTCCGCCGCCATGAAGGATTCCCCCGAGCAGCGGCCGCTTCTGACCGCGGCTGAACCGCCGCGGTCAGAATGCTCGTGGGAGCACCGCCAGCCTGTTGGCGGTGCTCCCGTGGTCGGTGGCCCTGGCGGCCACCGGCCGCCAGGGTCAGAATAACCCCTTGGTGTGCCCCTGGGGGCCCCTGCACTGCCCATGGGCAGTGCAGGGGCCCCGAGGCATAGCCCTGTTTCGCATTTCACTGCCCGACGATGGGTGCTACTGCACCCGCTGCACAGCAGCATTGCCCCCGGCTCTATTACGAGCCGGCAGCAATGTTGATGTGACTTTTCGGGTGGGCCAGCGGACGGTAACACCGTTACCGTCCGCTGGCCCAGCGGAAAAGTCACAATAGGGAGCCAGATAGATACGGCCGGCACTGGTGGTATTCTGGCTCTGCAGCCTCGGCGGTCTTTGAAGATGATGTGGTTCAGTTCATTCAAACTGTGTGAAACTGACATAATATTATGTGCAGATGTTCTGTTGCTACTGCCATTGCAAAATTAGTGTGGGTATGACAGAATGGGATATCATTGTCTACACGTTGCAGTAAGTTGTTCCCACTATGAGCACCTGACACTAAGGGTAAGATATTTGACAAAGTGGCAAAGTGAGGCACAGCAAGTGACCTTGCTGTGCTGCACTGCGTCACTGGGAAAGTGCAGGAATTCATGTTTTTTATGTTAGTACAGTACATTCCTGTCCTTTCGCCCAGCAGTGGCACCCAATGGGTTGCCTAGCAGAAATATAGGCATCCATAAACCATGGTGCAAGTGTGCCTGTGTGGCAGGCATGATTGTGTTAGTGCAGGAAGGAGCACATTCTGGAACATAAACCATCCTTAGAGGCATATTCCTCTATCTATGTGTACCACAGAATGCGGCACACATAAGAAGTGGAAGTGGCTTGGACGACTGGCATCATTTACCCTTGTTGCGCATTACCTGGGAAGGCATATTTATTTTTCGCATTCTCAGGTTTACCATGTTTGGTATCCATAACATGCATCATCAAACATGGTAGTTGCTCTAATACACCCACACAATGCCAATGGAATGCCTCCCTTGCACACGGTAATACAAAACAGCATTTGCGCTGGGTTGCATTACTCCATATTTTGGACGCTATTCCAAGCCACACAAAGTGGCTTTGCATTTCCTCAAATATCTGACATAAGTATTTGCATCACACATGTACTACAATGCATGTTTCAAGTATGAGGCCCACTTCTTGCACATATGACCCTAGCTTCATTGTCAGACACAAAGATGGCTATAATGTCATACATTTCTATATTTTTGTTGGTATGTTGCTTACTTATTACTTACCAAGTAGGGCATTCAGCGATTCTGGAAGTGCTTACTGATGATACTGTGCAGGAAGATGTTGGCATTATGTGACCAGCACATTGGTGAACATCCCCGAATGGTCCACAGTGGCCTGATTGTTGATAGAGGAGGTGTGCTTCCGGTTCCTTTACCAGTGGTATATTTTGGCAGGGGGAACCAATTACACATGTGTTCCATCCATGGCATCTAACACAGGGGGAAATCACACATTGGCATAGAAGCCTTGCCCGGTCTCCAGCTATTGTTGGTGGGTCTTGGGGAAGAGGAGGTACTGTGGTGTGAGCCAGATGCTGGCATCCAGGACAGAGAGTAGGAAGGCAGAAAATGGTGCCTGTGATGTTCCTGCCACTCTGGCTGTTGTGACATAGAAAGAACCAGATGCAAATATGTGGAGCACAGCCATTGGACCTTTGGAGGTATACTAGTGGGCCTGGTAGTTGGTGGCACGAGACTCGGTCCAATCTTGTGGAGCAACTCAATTATAGAATCCCTCCTGAGTCTGTAGAATTTGATGACCTCATCCTTCCTGAGGTCGATGACCAAGATGCACTGCCGGAAATCATGTTCCCTCCTCCTTCGCTACCCAGGTGATGGTGGTGATCTCCTTGCGACTCCAAGGCTGCAGGATCACAACCTCCATGACATAGTTGAGCTTGCCAAAGTGTTTTTGGATGATCAAGGTTTTATACCACACCCACTGCGTCATTTACTACACCTGGGCTACCTATGCATAAATGTTTTTGCGCATTTCTAGGTTTGCATGCTGCATCCAAACAATGTGTCACTTGTTGCCAAACCCATAAAAATCACTGTGTTAGATTTGCGTGAGATTTTGCGGGAGAACGCCTACCTTGCAAATTTTAGTTTGTGCATGGTGCAGCTGGTTTAGGCGCAGGTATTGCCCAATGAAAACCTTCAAAAATGACACATTTTGGTAAACGTGTTGTATCATAGATATGGGTACTGTTATATAGCCATTTTAGTGATGCCTTTAGGGGTGTTATTTTAGCAGATAGGCCTGCCGCTTGTGCCCTTTAGCCCAGTTACATTTTATTCTGCTTCACTTTTATTATTTCAGCATCAGCCACATTTGTGGTGCTGTTTTATTTTCTTTATCTACTTGTTCTACCTCCTAGGAAAGCATTGTGTTTCTTAGCAAGACATTCTTCTCACTTTGTGCTTTCCTCAATGCTGCAGCGAGATAGGGTTGCCGGCAAAGTGGTACACTGCATCTTCAACATTCACAGAAACATACAGATCCTTACGTGGGGACATTTTCCCAGAACATTCATTGTTTTATTATAAAAACACTTCTCTATCGCATGCACATTAGATGGAGATTTCAGTCAGATGACCACAATTGCATGCTGATTGACTTCACTACAGCTGCTTGCTGAGGCTACCGGTTCCTTGCCCTATATGGGGATGGTGTCTCTGCAGACAGCAGACTTCCTTGCTCAGGTATGGTGGATGATCTCTCCCCAGGCGAGAAACCTGAAGGGCGGGTTAGAGCTTATCATGCTGTGCTTTAACAAAGCGTAGGTTGGATCCTCATATATTACACATAGTGACAGTATGGTGGGACTTTTCTTATGTTTTACTTTTTTTGTCACCATTTTGCTTCTAGCATGTTTCATCATTCTAATTACTGCAATTCATGCCATTTTATCTAGGATGCAGTTGTTTCAATAAATCTTATTGAACTATTTTCTGCCTCTGTCTTTGCATGTGTGAGACTAATATAACTGAAAGAAAAGGATGAGCTCTGATACACCACGATTTCCATGAGAAATAATTCTTGTCATGCGCTCGGTTGCCACAAATCATCCCTGCCCTTGGACAGAGGTGAGGTGCTGATAGTTGGCCGGAAACTGAGTAGGCAGACAGTTGTCACATGATGTGGGATTGGACTCAGTTCCCCACAATTCAGGTGATGCTGCTGCCCGAATCCAGCAGCCTCATTAGGATAATGAGAGCCCACACAACAGTACTGCTTGTACCGCCATTGCATCAAACATCTTGGCACAATTCCAGCACAAGGCTCTCATAAATATGCCCTTTAGTATATTTGAATTTAAGCAAGCTAATCCTACTTCAATTCCTTATAGATCACCAGATCCCTGAAGGCCAGGGTTTCATTCCAGAGAATCAGTGAGCATTAATTTACACCTCTAATTGTACATGACATAATTTCTCATATACATTTATTCAGCAGAGATTACTACAGTCTCCTAATGAATACCGCAACACAGTTGCTAAGGGTGCAATGGGCAAAAACATACTGACTTCTTTGAGTGGGTTGAATTACGCCCTACTCCTTTTTACTTCTACGGTTGGGGACCCAAATAAAACTCATTGTCTACCAATAGATAGTTTAAACCTTTAACCCATTCATATTTCCCTCAGCAACCTGGACGTTTATTCCTAAAGCACCAAGAACACATCAGAAAGTTCCTATCCTATTAACCAGTTCTAAAAACATCTTACAAAGTCTCCTACCCCAGGGTGGTAGCTTTTACCTGGATTTTTTAGGTAAGTGTCTAATGGGTGCGTGAGGGCTTTCATTCATGAAAGTACTTATTGACATCTTTTAGAAGTCAGCAGAGTATTTACACAGTCTCCACATTTGTTACTCTTTTACATACAAATATTGTATACATTTATCATAAATATTAATGTAAATTAATTGTCCATATTTATTTTAAATGTAGGACAACATGATAAATGCTACAACTCTATTAACTTAATTTTAAATGACATTTCTAATTATTTTAAATATAAAATAAATTAAGTAAAAATATATTTCTGAAGTTAAAACAAAAAACAAATTCCCACCTAAAAGTTTGGTTTTATTATCCATTAATGATTATTAAACATGATATATAAAATAGTAATTTAATTGTATTATTCCTAACAAATTGTAACATTAACCTATACATTAAAAAAAGGTTGTGTAACTATTTTATTATCAAATCATACGTGACATTTTCTATTTTCTTAACATTTAATTATTTTTATATTTTTAACTATTTTAAATATTTTAATTTAATTTAACATTATATTTTACATTTCTACGTCCATTATTTTCTGTGGGAGAATTTTGTAGTATTTGTGGTTGGCCATGTGTGGTGCTAGATTTACTACTGTTTTTCTCTTGGCAGTATTAACTTACACTTATAAATTTACCCCCACCCACTTTTCAGGGGTGGAGACTGGTAAGCCTACACTTTGGGAAACAATACAATTAGATTTTTTTAATAGCCAAAAGTAGTAAAGTTACTGAAAAGTGTAAAACTAATTTACATGTGTAAATTACTCACAAGTGTAAATTACCTTTGTGAATAGCCCTGCTTGGTTTTGTCTAATACGTCGAGCAGACTGTCCGTAATCATATGTGTAACATCCCATTGCTACAGAGGGCCTGGAAACCTCATAGAGTCCGGGAAGCTATTCCTTACTGCAGAAAAATAATCCTAGCTGTAGCGCAGATGCCCCTGCAGCATGGCGCAGAGATGGCTGCATTGGCGCTAAGCAGCACAGAGATATGGTGCATTTCTGCTTTCTCCCTTTCACACAAAGCAGCAAGTTGCCTTATGTTAGACATATCTGCCCCTAAATTTGGGCTGGAAAGTTCTGGCCCCTGCCTAAACAACTGTTTGGACAGGGCTTGGAATTGTGACTGGTGTAGACTTCACTCTGCTGATGATTATTACTGGGTGCAATAATTTCAGCAGGCCAAACTTGATGGGATTTAATGGAGATAATGCCCATTATTTACCAGGAAATGTGGATTTTGATGCTTACTAGTTAATATTTATCACCAGATAAATTTCAAACCCTGATGTGTAATATTTTTCTGTGAGTGGCTCCTTAAGGTCACTCTCAACCCCTTCGGTGCTGAGGACGGGGCTGTTCCATCCTCAGCCATGGTAAGCATGTGCTCAGAATGACACTGCACTGGCCTCACCCACACCCACGAGGGAAGCACTGGCGCTCCTCCCATGGGCCATCCCTTCAAAGCTCCCCACCAGGGATAGCAGCAGAAGTGCTTCCACTGTCCCCCCAAACCTCCTGTTGGTGACCTGATGACATCGGCGTACGCATGGTGCACTATCATCAAATGCAGCTGGTGACGCGCTGGAAGCCATTTGGTTCCAGTGTGTCTAGAGAGTGGACATCTCTTTGGTAAGTCCTACTCCAGGGGTAGGGGGAGGGGATTGTTTTGGGGAAAACAGACACAGGGGGAAAGGAAAGAGTTTTTTCCTGTGCCTGTCAGGAGTGGATTCCTGCTGCACACCAAGATGAGGGGCGCGATCATGGAGCAGCAATCTTACCATTGGACCACCAGGGATTTGGTTTGTGTTGAGGGAGTGACCCCTTGGACAAGGCTTGCCCCTCCATGGTGTATAATGTTTATCTTGGTTTCAGCTGATCCACCCCCAGGGGGCCGAAACCCACTAAATCATCAGGGATTTTTAAATATTCTCATTGATTACGGAGAGCGACCCCCTGATTGTTTTGTGAATTCCACCACCTCAGAGGGCAGATCGGACATTTTTGGGCCGGTCTGCCCTCTGGTGTGGGGGAGGGAGGGTGGAAGCCCACTAGACCACCAGGGATTGTTTTGTTCTTGGGGAAGCGACTCCTTGGGCAAGGGTCACTCCCCTTGGGAGCATTTTGTTTTGTATTCCGCCCCCTTACAGAGGTCAGATTGGCCAGTTTCTGGGCTGGAAGTCCGCTATACCACTAGGAATTGTTTTGTTGTTGGGGTAGCTTCCCCTTGGGCAAGAGTCCTAGAAAATGGCCAATCTGCCCTCTGGGGGAGGTGGAAGCCACTAGACACCAAGGATTTTGCACAGTTTGTGCAATTTTGGGAGCTGCCCCTAGGTAAGGGTCACTCCCCTTTATTTTGGGCATGTATTTTGGCTGCTTCTGGCCCATTTCGAGGTGATAATTTTAGGCCCACTAGACACCAGGGAAAGTTTCTCTGTGTGTGTGAACTGGAGTTTGGGTGATGGTTTGCGTGTACTGGCATTTTGGCTGGCTGTGTGCGTACTGGCATTTGGTTGGTGGTGTGTGTTTACTTCCACTTGGTTGATGGTGTGTGTGGACTAGTGCTTGAGTGGTGGTGTGTTGACTGGCTCTTCCCTGAGGTGTGTGTGGACTGGTGCTTGCCTGGCAGTGTGTGTGAATTGGTGCTTGGCTGGAAATGTGTCTAGACTGGCAGTCTATGTGGACTGGTGCTTGGCTGGCGGTGTGTTTAAACTGGGGGCTTTGCTGGTGGATTGTGTCAAATGGCTTGTCATCCTTTGCATTTGTGATTGCAATGTTTTATTTCTCCTTTTTATTCTAGTGCAAAGCTTTTAATTTCCTTTGCTGCAGCTTCTGCTTGCTGTTTAGGAACTGGTAGATTTGCAGTATGTGTAGTTGCATGTGTTTGGCAAGACAACATTTTTTGCAATGTTTAGTACAAATGAGTATCATTGCCCTGCATGACTGTGTTTTCTGTAAATGGTGTAATAGTAGCAGCACATTTAGGTTCTGTTTGATTGTGTGTGAAACTCTACTTGGATTTGTGCAAAATGTCTTGTGTGTAATTTTTTATGTGTTTTTCCTCTCTAGTGGAATATCATTGGTGCTTGCTGTGTCTGTGCAGAGTAGGTGGTGGTGATCCTGAGTCTAGTTGTTTCTGGCAAGTGAACGGTATTGTTTGTGAGTATATAGATGCTTTGTATTGATTGACTTTTTCTTCAGGATTACCAATAGTTTTGCCTTCTGTTTGATAAACCACACTTTGTTGATTACTTATTTTACACAGTATTGGTTATTGTTGACTTACATGTCAAGGTACTTTTATTAGTAAGTGTTATAAATTGGGTTTCCAGTTGGCAGAGATATGCACCCTGTCCAAGCAGGGACCACAATCCTGTCAGGGTAAGACACAACAAAATCCAACTTATCCAGTGCTCACCCTCTGGTAGCTTGGCACAGAGCAGGTACGCTTAACTTAGAAGGAAATGTGTAAAGTATTTGTGCAATAACTGATACAGTAACACAGTCAAAACACAACAAAAAGTACTCCACACCGGTTAGGAAAATAGATCATATTTATCTGAAAAAAATAAGACCAAATGACAAAAAACAATGTACATAAGTCAAGATATGACTGTTTAAAGTCCTAGAAGAGTCTCAATCCTTAAAGATCAGTGGTTGTATCTTTTTAACACACAGTACCCGGGATGCGCCAAAAATAACGACGCAGTGGAGGCCACAGAGAAGGAGATGCATTGGAAAGTAAGGGGGTGCGTCAAAAGTTCCGGCGAGGCAAAGACGATGCATCGTTGCTTTCCACGCTGCAAGGTGAACTGTCGATTTCCAGGAGCAGAGCCTTGGTTCCTCACTGCGATGCAGGGATATATTGATGCCCAGGGACAATGCATTGAAAATCCAGAATGGGCTGGTAGAAAGGAGCAGGTCCTGCATCAATTCGGTAGGCGATGCAGTGGTTTTCCAGCCGCGACACAGGCGCTGCATCGATTTCTGCAGGTGTTGCGTACATTTTTGGACGCATGGAGAGTTTATCCTTTTTGGTGAAGTCTTTGTAGGCCCTTAGACTTCTGAACAGGAGGCAAGCTCAATCCAAGCCCTTGGAGAGCAACTGTGGAGGACGGCAGAATCCCTCCTGGTGTATCGGGGCCAGCAGGCAGCAGGGCAACTGTAGGAGAGCAGTCCTTTTCAGCAAAGCTGTCCAGGTGAGTCCTCTGGGCAGCCAGGCAGTCCCTCTGACAGAGTCCAGCTGCAGGACCAGAAGTGTCTGCTTTGGTGGGGGCACTGGTCCAGTATATATACCCAAAAGTGCCTTTGAAGTGGTGAAAACTTCAAAGAGTGGTTTTGAAGTGCACAAGTTCCCCTTTCAACTCAGCCATGTCTGCCTCTAGCCCTGTGGGGGTTGTCTTTCCTTTGTGTGAGGGCAGGTCATTGACCTTCGAAGTGTAAGAGAGACACCCTCCACCCTTTCTGTCCAGAGAAACACATCTGTATGCAGATAAATGCAGATGCAGCTGAGTGTCCTGTGTTTGACTGTCTGGGTGGAATGCACAAGGGGAGCTGTCAACCAGCACAGATCAGATGTGGATTGGAGACAGGCTGTAAGGCACAGATGGCAGTAAGTGCAGAGAAATGCCTACTTTCTAAAAGTGGCATTTCTGAAATAATAATGTAAAATCCAACTTCACCAGTAAGTAGAACTTCTTACTACCAAATATGACACTGCTACTCCTCTTAGATCTGAAATTACAACTTAAAATCATATGAGAAAATGTCTAATGCTGGTCTTTGAGAGGGGCAGGCTTCGCAGTAGTGAAAAACAACTTTGTTTTTTTTTCCCTAACAGGACATGTAAAACTTAAAAGTACATGTCCTGCCTTTCACTTACATACCACCCAGCCTGATGGGTTACATACGGCCTACCTTAGGGGTGACTTATGTGAAAGAAAAGGGGAATTTAAGGCTTGGCAGGTACTTTTAAATGCCAAGTCAATGTGACAGTGTAACTGCACACACAGGCCTAGCAATGGCAGACCTGAGACACGGTTAGGGGGCTACGTATGTGGGTGGCACAATCAGTGCTGCAGGCCAAGTAGTAGCATTTAATTTACAGGCCCTGGGCACATCTAGTGCACTTTACTAGGGACTTATAGTCAAATTAAATATGCCAATTGGGTATGAGCCAGTTTTACCATGTTTAGGGGAGAGGGCACAATCACTTTAGCACTGGTCAGCAGTGGTAAAGTGCGCAGAATCCTAAAAACAGCAAAAAGGAGATCAGAAAAATGGAGGAGGCAGGCAGAAGAGTTAGGGGAAGACCACCCTCAGGCTGCCAGGTCCAACAGTAAGGATTATAGCTAGCCACAGGATTACCTCTCAGCAGGTTGTTGGTATGCTTTTCGAATCTTCCTCTAACCATGGTTTTGAGACTGACTCTGAGGCAGAGGAGGAAGTCCAAGATTCTGGCAGTGAATTTTCTGTCCAAGAGGAATCATCTAATGATGATGCCACTTACAATGCAGAGGAATTGTGTCTCTCTTAGAGGAGGAAAATGGTATGCCGATAGTGCAGCAAGAGGCATCTGGATTGCAGCTGGGGCAGTATTTGAGGGACAGCAGTGCCAGACTTAAGCCCCACTCTAGAGCTAGCCAGTGGGCTCCCACAAATCTAGATGAGCTGAAGAAGTTATTGGGTTTAAGTTTTTTGATGGGCCGTTGCTGTATTCATATTGGTCTACTAGTCTCTTCTTGGCAACGGCCATATTTCTTGCAACCATGAATCATGATCAGTATTTGCTTCTGCTATGGATGCTGCATTTTGTTGATAATTCTTCAGGTTTGGCATAAGATTGCCCTGATTATGACCGTATTTTTAGGATTTGGCCTGTACTTGATCACCTTGTAGATCGTTTTTCAGAGATCTATGCTTCAGGGAAAGAAAAAGCTGTGGATGAGTCTTTTGCCTCGTTCAAGGGCCGTGTAGTTTTTAGGCATTACATTCCTAACAAGAGAGCACATTATGAAATTAAGATGTATGTGCTGTCTGAGAGTAGTACTGGATATGTCTATAATTTCAGGGTGTACGGTGAATGGGATTCCACTATTGACCCTCTTGGTTGTCCGTTCACTTTCGGAGTAAGTGAGAAAATTGTGTTGGAACATCGTAGAGGACCTTTTAACAAAGGTTATCATGTATACCTAGATAACTTCTACACTGGTGTGCAATTGTTCACGTCAAAGTGGGATCTGTTGCTTGTGGCACAATCCGTCTTAACTGTAAAGGTTGCCCTAAAGAGCTTATATGTAAAAAGCTTCAAAAGGGACAGTGCAGTGCCTTGTGTGGTGATGAAGTTCTAGCTGTGAAATTTGCAGGCAGGAGAGATGTCCGCATGCTGACAATCATTCATGATGAAAGTACTTCACCACTGTTTGGGGTCAGGTTGCTAAAGTGTGCAAACCTGTGTACATTTTAGACTACAATAAGCACATCGATCAAGTAGATCAGAGGGTGGAACATTACACTCCTGTTCATAAGACTTACATTTGTTATAAGAAGTTGGCTATCCATTCATTCAATTTAGCAATCTTCAATGCTTATGAATGATTCAAGAATTGTTCTCCAGATTCAAAGGAAACATCTGTTCAGTTTCCACAGACTGAGATAGTCAGCCTCGTTGTAGTGGAGCAGGCAAGTGTTCCTAGAGTTGGAGTGGTAGATGATGTGGCTATATTAAAAGATCACCACTTTCCTGCTTCCATTCCTCTTATGCCCCCAAAAAAACTTTACCTGTGGGAGAGGTAGAGTTTGTGTCTGAAGAGGCATGTTAAAGGAGAGTTGTATGTAATGCCCAAGTGTCCTTCTAGTTCTAGGCTGTGTGTGCTCGCATGTTTTAAATTGTACCACATGCAACAAAATTATTGGGGGTAACCATGAACGTAAAAGTGAACTGACTGGTCTGTATTGTTTTATATTTTTTGTTCGGATTTCACAGTTGACGTTAGTGTTATTTATTTAGTTAGACTTGTTGTGTTTGTCCATATAGGCCCAGATTTAAGAAAAATTAGGCACAACTGCGCGTCAAAAAATTGAACACGAGCTAACGTCCTTCCCTAGCACTATCAGAGCACCAGATATAAAAAATGGTGCATGATGGAGCTAAGGAATGGTTAGCACCAAAAACAATGACGCTAACCATTGTGACATGCCGTAAGAAAAAATTACGCTAATGCTGCAAAAGCAGTAGATTGTTTTGCGGCACGTTTTTTTATGCAAAACGGGTTAGCACCATATTTGACCGCATTAGCATAAAAAAAAAGAAACGCGTGAGCAAGGAAAAACATTTGGGAAGACAAGGCCCGGAGAGACCCCCTTGAGATCCCAATCAGCCAAGTACCAGCCAGGAGGCTCCAATAAAGTCCCAGAAGGAGAAGAGGAAGCAGAAGTGTTGTTTTAGTGAGGAGGAGCATGACCTCTTGGTCAAAAAGGTGACGGAGCGCCAACGCCAGCTCTTCGTCGCCTCCAAATTGCCAATAGGTAGGAGAGAGGCCATATGGCAGGCAATAGTAAACAAAGTCAACAGTGTGGCAGAGTTGAGGAGGACTGTCACCGATTGAAAGAAGCGCTGGCACGATTGCAAGTGCAGAACTAAGGAGAAACTGGCTAGGAACCTAAAGGCAGCACTACAGACGAGTTGGAAGTCCCGCACCACAGGAGGGCCTGAATGAGCTGGAGGAAGTGATGGCAGCAGTCATCCCAGAGGAGCTGGTCACTGGAATCGCAGGACAGCAAGGGCTACCAAGAACTACCACATATGTCGGGTAAATTACAGGGGGGGGACTATTTGGAATCTCTAAAATGGCAGAAGGGGAGGCATATAGGACTCCCTCAGTGCATGCTAAAGTGTCACATCGGGACACATAGGCCCTGAATCAGAATGCCCCATCGCCACCCAAGCCACACTTATAGTGACACTCTGGTTGCACAATGCACTCCGACATATAAACAATGTGGACATAAGCCACTTACTATGGATTTACACCACCATGTAAATATGCAGCATATTGTCTGGAATGGACGTGCAATTAGTGTAGCTGTGGCACAACAACACCCATTGCATATTGTCATTGCCTCAGATCCATCACAACATGTTCACCAGAGACTGTGACTGAAGTCAACACCACCCCAGGGGTGGTGTCAGGATGGCGCAACAAAGGCAAAATGCTTTCCTTCCTCCTTGTGTTATTGTCCTTCTCATGTGTGGTGCATCCCGCAGCACACATAGAAATGCCACCTTGCCATAGTTGCTTGTACATGTGCAGAAAGGGACACCTCCCTGTATATAAACAATCTATCCCCTCAACACAGGCACCCCTTCATCATGGTACAACGATGCCTGTGTTGGTGCAGGGAGAACAAATCTGCGCAGGGGGAATCGCAGGGCTGTGCCATACTCCAGTAAACATGATGTATCCCTGTGTTTCAAAACTGGTGCAGTGCCATGCAACTTTTATTGATGTTGCACTGAGCTGTGCCACTTGAGAAAAAATCAAGCCATAAGTGTAGAACCTGTGGAATGCAAAGCGCACAGGGTGAACCAACAACTCCACACACCTTCATGCACCATTTGGGAATGGGCACAAAAGTGAACTCATACAACACATGGGGCATGTCTGTGGCCATCATTTGTGCAGCTGTACAAGTAGCTGCAATCTCGCCATGTAACAAGGTTGACTGTGTTTTGTGAATGGTTGGTGTACTGCTTCATGGGATATCTACATGTCTAAAAACTGGCACATGTGGCATTAAAGTTGAACTATCGGCACAATGTCACTAGCCCGTAATGCAACTGTACCAATATACAAATAGTTGCCCATGTGGATCCAAGCTGCACATTTACCTTGTGCCACATCAACAATGTCTCAGAATGCATACATTGATCTACTTTCTACATCCTTAGCCCAACATAAGCATGTGGGAGATATACTGTATGCAAGGAAATTTCCCAAATGTAGGGAGGGTCAAACTAATGTGGCAGACAATCCCTAATGGATGGACTATCCCTTCCAATTAGCACATGTGTGGGGCCTGCTAGAGGCAGATGAGAATGAAACACAAGAATTGTAAGCAATGGACCTCTGCTGCACTAAAGCCATCATTCATGGTGCCAATGCATTATAGCACCAAAAGAGTGACAGCACACATTACACTACTGTGGGAATGTCCACCATGGTGAATAGGAAGGTAAATTACGTTCCACCATAGTAGCAGGGGCAAGAAGCCTGCAAGGAAGTTGGTGGTGTGGAATCAAAGCACAAAGGCCCATATTTATACTTTTTTAGCATCCCATTTGCATCATTTGTTTACGCAAAAGTGATGGAAACTTACAAAACACAATTGTATTTTGTAAGTTTGTGCCACTTTTGCATCACAAAATTACTCAAATGCAACACTAAAAAAGTATAAATATGGGCCAAAATACCTTCAAAAGGTGCCCATGTGTGATGCACAATGCAACACATGATTTACAACTACAACCTGGGATCTGTAACATGTCACCGAGCCTCCAGTAGCAAGTAAATTATGTGTCATGTCAACAGCCATCACAGTCAAAGATTGACATATGACTATCTCATTGCAGAGGATAATGCCTTACCTTATGCCGACCTGCCTGTCCTGGATTTTACAGATGACATGGATGATCAGCTGCCGACCATCAATAAAGAGACTCTCCGAGATGTCCTAGGTTCCCTCCAGACACCACATCCAGTCACTGGGAGGACACGCAGCATTGCAGGGACTTCACAAGAACCACCTGTCGCGTGGGCTCTCATTATTCTAAATGAGACTACTGGATTTCTAGGTAGCAGGATCTATAACGGTGTGGGGGACTGAGTCTGACCCACGTGTAAAGAACTCTGTCACTCTAAATCCGGTTTTTGCTCCGGCTAACTAGCAGTGCCTCATTTCTCCCATGTGGAAGGAATGATTCGGCAGCCGAGCGCATGACATCTTTGGAACTTCTCAGGGAAGTCGTGGTTACTCAGATCCAAACCAACTCTCTTATTTCCAATATGATCTCATATACAAATGACAAAGACAGTATAAGTTTTATATAATGTTTTTTAATAAAACGACTGTATTTTAGATATTAAGGCGTGAGCCGCAATAACCAGAACGATACAACACAGTAGGATTGTAATAGTCACCAGGAGAGTAAAACATAAGAACAAAGCTATCATATTGTCAAACAGTTTCTACTCTCCCTCTGCTTGTTCTATTTAGAGCACAGCATGTTGAGCTTCTAGCTTGCCTATTAGAATCACTGTGGAGACATCAGCCCTCATACCTGAGCAAAGACCTGTGATCTTGGTTCAGCATCTGCAACGAGGCAGTCAGCGTCTAGTTGTTGTTCCCTGGTCGGAATCTCCCTCTTGCGTGTTTTGGGACAAGGAAGTGATTTTATAACTAACATGTCATTGTGATCACAAAATGTCCCTACGCAGGAATGCCAAGTCTAAACTCTTACCACGTCTATCGGCAATGTACCAGACTGTGGGCCTCATTATGACCCTGGCGGGCGGCGGAGGCCGCCCGCCAGGATCCCGCCCTCCAAATTACCGCGCCGCGGTCAAAAGACCGCGGCGGGTATTACGAGTTTTCCCCTGGGCTGGCGGGCGGTTCCAGTTAAACCGCCCGCCAGCCCAGGGGAAAACGACCTTCCCACGAGGATGCCGGCTCGTAATCGAGCCGGCGGAGTGGGAAGGTGCGACGGGTGCTACTGCACCCGTCGCGTATTTCACTGTCTGCAAGGCAGACAGTGAAATACATTTTGGGGCCCTCTTACGGGGGCCCCTGCCGTGCCCATGCCATTTGCATGGGCACGGCAGGGGCCCCCAGGGGCCCCGCGACCCCCCCTACCGCCATCCTGTTCATGGCGGCTTTCCCGCCATGAACTGGATGGCGGTAGGGGGGGTCAGAATCCTCATGGCTGCGGAGCGCGCTCCGCAGCCATGGAGGATTCCAATGAGCAGCGGAAAGTCAGCGGGAGACCGCTGACTTTCCGCTTCTGACCGCGGCTGAACCGCCGCAGTCAGAATGCTCATTGGAGCACCGCCAGCCTGTCGGCGGTGCTCCCGTGGTCGGTGGCCCTGGCGGCCACCGGCCGCCAGGGTCAGAATGACCCTCTGTATCCTTGACTGAAGCACAGAGTAAATATGTTATGGAGAACTCCAGTGCTGAAGTAGGCAAACAGTGTGATAGGAATAAAAAAACAACACCGTAGAACTGGCTATTCGAAAAATAACAGTACGAAGCCTAATAAAAAGCATGTAGAGCAAAGTGCACAGAGGCTCTAAGCTGTCAGCAAATGAATAAAATATATTCAGGGCAAAATGCACAAAGGCCTAAAGCCTGAAGCTAAAGCGCAATGAATACGTAAAACTAACCACACTACACCCTCCCCTTGTCGGTAGCAAGTGGTTCCAATAATATAAAAGGATGCCCCAAATATAAACAATACCTAAAACAATTATTTCGACAAGGTGAGAAGACAACAAAGTCATAAATTTAGGTAACATGTGATCATAAAGCCAAATTCAATATAGTGTCAATTTCGTAAAAATCCAATCGTCAGATAGAAGCAATAGAACGCAGGAGTTCCTCCACTTCGATATATGTCAATATCGGAAGATCCACGCCACAAAGTACCATGGAGCAGGTGTGATCCAAAGCCCCAAAACCATTCAGGGCGGCACCCCGTGCAGGGCCTATGAAAGAGACAATACCATCTTCCTCCAGGAAGGGAATCTCATAACCTGCCTCACGAAGCAAGCGCATCCGTAGTGCACAAGTCTGGGAATGAGCCCTAATCGGGAACATCAACAGATCAGCATCGACCATTGGAGGGCGCTGCAAGGAGAGACAGAGAGCCAGTGCATGTTCAAACGAGCACCAAAGGCATCGAAACACGGGTTGCACACAATCCAAAACCGGTCTGAATGACAGAGACCAGTCACACTCCAAATGTCCCAGGAGTGTCGCTCCAAAATGCTGCATCATGCGTTCACGACACAGCTGCGCTGACGGGAGCAGCAATACAAGATCTCGTCGTGACGGGACAGCTATTGCGAAAAAATAGCAACAACAGCAACACTCCAGCCAATAAAGCCAAAGTAATCGGGAAACCCCCAAAAATGCTTCCGAAAATAGAATGTATAGCCGAAGGTATCAAACCGAATATGGAAGAGAAGGTATGAGCAAAACCAACACCAACGACTTTGAAAAAATGTGCAATACCAGCAGTGCTGGATGCATTAAATATACGTCCCACAAGTTCACCGAAGTGATTTGGAAAGTTAGTATTCAAAAGGGACTGTATCTCCGCCGATGACCTTGCCACCTGAAGTGCGTAGGTCTCGCTAGCAGATGTAAGGGCCACATGTTTTTGAAATAATAAAGCTTTTAGCCGACTCAACTTGTCGAAATCAACCTTGGAAGTAGCAATATGAGGCCAGAAGTCCGCTACCTCCCTAAATTGAGTGGGGGGAAACAACACATTCCCGCAGCACGTAACGGCTTTGTTGACAACGACGATGTAAACTATTCCGGCACGCATGCCACAGCAGCGTTCGCTGTTAAGAACAATGTAACTGCCGTTAGAAAGCACCTGGAAAGTGTTTTTAATAACCGGGACTGGAACTCCCTTCAGATAACAAGCTAAGTTAGCAATCGAAGCGTTACACGCCCCGTGCAAGGACAGCTGTTTACAAACCATTGAATGGCTGACAGAAGCTTCGCATTCGCTGCCGCTAAGAAAAACCTCCTTCAAACCATTAACACATCTGTACTGAAAGGGAAGGTCCCACACCTCGTGTATGTAACTGTCTCCCAATAGTTCATATCTACCCACCGGAATGTGCTTCACACACGAAGTAAATTGCAAAGTGGAGATAGGCAAATTAATAATCCCATGAATCAACCACTCAGCTGACGGAATCTCAGCTACCGTGAAAGGCAGTTTCTCTAATTTCTCAATATTCAACATAACATATGTCGCTTCCTTTTTAGCCATCAGTTGTTGCTGACGAGTCAAATTAAAAGAGATAAAGATCTCTCTGGCACGAACGTGCTGCCATGGAACGCGACCCGCCTTCAAGGTCTGAAGCATAATGGACCGCGTCTGACTCTGCCCATGATATAAAGAAGACATGTCCGATTTAATAATGTCAATGGCAGAGGAAACAATGCTGTCAATCGTGTAAACACGGTCAGAAAGGGTATGCATGCCATTATCAACAACAGACAAAGGGCCTGATTCTAACTTTGGAGGACGGTGTTAAACCGTCCCAAAAGTGGCGGATATACCACCTACCGTATTACGAGTTCCATAGGATATAATGGACTCGTAATACGGTAGGTGGTATATCCGCCACTTTTGGGACGGTTTAACACCGTCCTCCAAAGTTAGAATCAGGCCCAAAGTCTGCATCAGGTTTTCCTGATCAATCTGCCTCAATCGTGCTGCAGCCTCTTGTTGTGAAAGCTTCCAAATCTCATTATAAACTTCGTATAAGAACCTTTTCCTCCGTGGTACTTTGGGACCCGACAAAAAATCTTGTAAATCAGTATCATTAGAGAGTAACGTGAGATGTGACTTAACTGCATCCAGTGTGGATGACTTCAACCATTGTTGACAAAGCTTCCCCACACTGTATGTAGTTATAATATCAGCATGTTCTGGTGATACGTAACAAGGGTCTGCCCTACTAGTCCTGAACCCCCCGAAGAGGTGACAAATCGTTGATGACACACATTAGTGTCAACAGGCCATAATACCCACCGCCTGGATGTAACGATGAAGTGTTAAGCGTACCATTCTGGACCCAATGTGTAAAGTCACTAAAAGTAGCATTTACATAGTGCTGCCAATTTTTTAATTTAGAAGGGACAGGTATACTAGGCAAAGTCAACTCCCTATTTGTCGCTAAGCCCAAACAGCTAGTCTGTTGTACTGTGTCATTGAGGAAAATCATCTGCACAGGGATAATACATGCTCTAAATAACGTGTCCCTGCCTTGCATTTGCCAATTTTTCGAACCCCAAACACTTTTCAAGTCAACAGTTTTAAACCAGTATTCATATCCCTCGACCGAAAGTTTAGATACAAACAAATTGGAATACAGTAATTTAGTATCGGTCAATAACATTTGCTTATTAGAATACGGTGCAACTTTAAAATAGTAGGACTTAGCATTACGTTGATCATGCCCAGAAAAATATGCAAATTTATCATAATACGTTTTCGAACTCCCTTGTGGAGGAGTCGAGCAATGTTCCCATTGCACATAATTAAACATGGGCTTAGGGCTATTAGCTTTATGAATAAAGTGGTGTCCATAATAGCTGTAACAAAACATGTCACCATGATTATCTCTAAACTGGTAAGCATCATCATCGTCATAGACAGTATAATATTGCAAATCCGTTAGCATAGAATCTACTGTCTTCACATCCCAATCATCAGAAACAATGCCAGGTATAACAATATCATTCATTGATAATTTGAGGACATACGGTATTTGAATCAATTCAGTGGGACCATATATATCAAACATTACTTTATCCCACACAATTCCATCCGGAACTGGTATTGCAGAAATGTTTACTGTGGACAAGTCTCTTCGAACCATATGGGACGAAAAATGCGGTTTTAACACAGTCTCCACGTGCTCAATGTCAGATCGATCAGGAAGAAAATGACCATGTATTATCAGAAGAAAAGTAACCACAAATCCCAACCATAATAAAAGTGTCATCAAGGCCAAAAACAGCCAAAAATAGTTCCAAGGAAAAACAAAATATGTGCGTTTAAGCCAACCCAGCAGCCGTCGTGGACCGTGGACAGAAGACATCGAGGACGAGGAGCCGGACACATCATTATCAGCGTCGTTGAAGCAGCCAGAAGCAGTTCTAGCAAAAGGTGCAACTGTGAACGAAGAAGCAGATGGAGGCTCTCGCCGTGGCACGCTATAAACCACATGTTCAGAAACATCAGTAGAACGTACAGCAATTTGATCAAAAGATTCCATATTAATCGCCGTCGGTGGAACAATCGCAAGATCATCATCCACCCTCCCCAAGCTCGGAGAGGAAACAGTGTCGGTGAAAATCACCTGCAGCGGGACTTCCTCCCCAGTAGTGAGAGGGATTCCGGAACTACTGGGTGTCCCTCTTGGTCTGCTGTGCAGAATCGGCCACATGTTGTAACTTGACATTATCAATGGAAACAAAGCGATTTCCTTTGGCCCCTCGCAGCGGCAGTAAAATCACAGTTCTCATGCCGCTCACCCCCAACACAGGGACAGGTTCTCGATAAGAAGGACCAAATTATTTTTTAACTGCGACCTTTTCACGCACTAGATCCCCAAACCTGGGTATCCAACCAGTAGGTGTTACTGGCTCATCCTTAATTCCTGAGGAGGCAGCACTGGCAGAAGAGTTATCATCACGGAATTGTTGTAAATCCTGCAAAACAGTGACACGATCATTTATGTCAAAGGGCGTATCTGCCGCCTCCACACCAGGACCATCTAGATCAGGAACATACATTCGTGTTCCAAACAGGCACTCATATGAAGTACGACCCCCCAGTGACCTTCTAGGCAAGTTATTAAGTGCTCTCTGTACTCCATATAGGTGGGCTAGCCAACCAAGACCCGTACCTATAACTCTGGCCGTTAAGGACTGCTTTAAATCACGATTTAAACGCTCCACGACAGAATTTGCCTCGGGATGAAATGGAGACGAGAATTGGAGTTGGACCCCCAACGAAGCCATGGTGTCCCTGTTAGGGTTTGTACACAGCAAAGAGCATGTCCCCTCTCACAGCACTAGTGGGTTCTGTAATAGCTCCCTTTTAAACTTACTATTGAAAGCCTTTCTTGTTATCTCACCTTCCCCCCCCTAGGCTTCTGTGTATGTTGTTTAATGTGCTGTTTTGTTTACACATTGGGCCTTGCTTTTACCAAGGTTTCTTTAAAATACTCCTCCCTAGGCCATGTGTTAATCCAACTCATTTGTATAATAACTGAAACTCTGCACACCTTTCAAGAACATGTGCAGCATGTGAGGACCACACCCAGCTCTTCAAACCACACCCAGCTCTGCACACCTTCCAAGAACATGTGCAGCACGTGAGGACCACACCCAGCCCTTCAAACCACACCCAGCCCTGTCTATAAAAGGCATCCCCCGAGCCTCACCCAGTGCTTGTGCTCGTCTACCTCCCACTTACCTGAGAACAGATCCCTCGGCGCTGGCACTCCTGCTTTTTACAGACTTTCATTGACTTCAATGGGCGCAGCTTCTGGCTCTTCCTTCTTCCGGTTTCCGGTTCCTCCTTGCTTCAGCCTCTCTCCTATGAGTAACCTGCAAAAGAGAAAGAAGACAAGGTTAGACTGATCAGTATCTCTTGCCAGCAACAAGTAAGTGCAAAACCTTTTATTACCTGAAAGAACTTTGACAACAATTTCTGGATTCGTGTATAGACAATTTGAAACGAAATACCTTCCACGAACATTGTGATTCAAACTCTTTGTTACAAGAATATTTTGCAGAACTTTGTGAAGCAAACATTGTTTTTTCTCATGGAACTTTTAAGAATCGAACAGTGGAAACCATTAACAGCAAGGCAAACAGTAAATCAAGGACTTGCACAAATTACATGCTATATTTTGATGTAAAAGTACAGTATTTGTTTTATAAAAGATTCTGGAAATATGGGAAAAGTGAGTCTGCTATTGGGAATTTAGGCTTTAGTTATATTATGATGAATGTTTGATATTGGTAATTCTGATAACGGTATTTGTTTAATGTTTTAGAAGCTTTACAGTAATAGAAAACACATCCCAGAGCAGTAACACATTCCAAACCTGGAAACTAGAGACCAGGATCCAAGAGGTACTTTTAGAAGAGAATTTCTAATAAATAAAGGGATAGTCAGGAACCCATTTAGGAATAGGTTGCACTTATCTGTTCTTTGTTTATGTTTCATTAGGCACCAGTTTCTACAGAAGTCAGAAAGGGCCGCAGATTTGTGCAGCACTTCAACAGTGGAAACGCAAGAACGGTGTTGTCTCTCTTTTTTATTTTATCCACTTCCCCCCTTCCCTTGAGCTTCTGTTCTTAGTGCACTGTTTTAAAAACTAGTGTGCTGGAACAAGCAGTTTCAGGGTGGGGTCGGATTGTCTTCAACCTCCATCAGAACTGAACAAGAACTCAGGTGAGCTGGGCTTTGACAGTCCCTGAATGCCTTAGAGGCAAAAGCAGGGCCCTGGTCCGAATGAAAAGCCGCAACTGCAAATATATCGACAAAGATGCGCAAATCTTTAATAACAGTTCGAGCGTCAGCCGAGCGTTGTGGCCAGACCCACACAAATCTGGAGCACGAATCTACAGCAACCAATATATATTTGTATGCACTATCTGGTGTCAGCGGACCACAATGATCCAAGTACACACACTGTAATGGTCTATTTGAAATCAGAAGGGGCGTCTGCTGCGGGCGTCTAGCCGACGATGCTTTAATTTGTTGACAAACGTCACAACAAAGGACATATTGCTTCGTCTCTTTATAGAGACCAGGCCACCAGTAACGAGCCTGTAAAAGTGAAATCGTGGCAGCCACCCCAGCATGTGCAGAAGCCACCCCCTCATGTGCTGCAGAAATCAATCGAGGTCTATCAATTTTATTGGGAATTTCACGTACACCAATGCCTGGAATTGTAACAGTAGCATTCAGCGCACCATTCAAGCAGTAACTATATTTTGAAGGAAATCCTTTAGGAAAGGGCGTGCCAGCAGCCGTAGCCTTTATGGCAGCCGAAATATCTGTGTCTGGTTTGGAACTTGAACGAGTCACTGCGGCCACAGTGGCGACAGCCACTGCCGATTTTGCGGCTTCATCAGCCAAAGTATTCCCAGCAACGTGTATTCCAACGCGCTGGTGTCCAAGTGTATGCACAACATGGACTTTAGGAAGCGTTTCCTTCAGATCCGCAACTTTACCCCACAACATTTTATGTTTAATGGTGTTGCCTTTAGAATCTCTGAACCCATTCATCTTCCAATAGTGTAGATATTCATTGAAAGACTGCACCGGATCCGCGTGCTCCAATGCTAACAATAGAGCTTTGAGCTCAGCCAGCTGTGCCGTGCAATCTCCCAAGGTTTTAGTATAAGTATGTCGGGGGCAGAACACTTCCCCCTCCATAGTGCCGCTCACCACCGCACATGCAGCAGAATACTGTTGTTTAGTCCCAACCGCTGGTTGCGCAGAGCCATCGGTATACATGACCACTTGATATTGGTCAATAGGCAACGTACCAGCAGGAACAGGGTATTCCATTTCATATTGAAGAAATTCTTGAGTCTGCAGTTTAGGGTCAAATACATAATCTACATCAGTGGCTGTCATAGACGTAGCCCATTGTATCCATCGCGGGTGTAAAGCTTTCGAATTTGGAACACTCGCTTTTGTAACTGCCTCTAAGGCCGGAATTGGGGAAACGACAACAATGCGTTGACCCTGGGCCAGCGGTCTTTCTTTAATAACAGCCATCTGTACTGCAGTGAGAATTTTCTCAGTTTGTGCAAAACGTTGCTCTGCAGCAGAATACAAGTGAGGCTTGTATGCAATCGGGACTGTCTCCCCCTCATTAAAGGGGCCATAAGTAAACCCAACAGCCCCAGGTATCACCCTGATGACTAAATGTGTCTTATTGTCCCGTGTGTGTAAGTGTTTAACTGCAAAGAGATCACTTTGTAATTCTCGTAGTATGTGTGTATGTTCAATCGTCCAAAATCTACTCGAAAAATTCGGGCGAATCAACTCGTATAAGGGTTTTATATGCATCGCATATTCAGGAATGTAAGTTCTGCCAAAATTCAGAAACCCCAACAATGACTGGAGCTTCCGAACCGTATTAGGAGGCTGCAATAAAGCACATTTCTCCCAAAAATGTGGCGCTAAGCTCTTGCCCTCACTCGACAACTCATATCCCAGGAAAATGACGCTGAGGAAGGCAATCTTTGATTTCTTAAAATTAAACTTATAGCCAATATCAGCAAACCCCACAACAATGCGCGATACACGCCTTAGATGTTGCAGAATCTCATCATCCGTCAGATATATGTCATCAACACATGATAATGCTTCAGGGTCGAACTCATGCAGCATTTCAGTTACACGAGCCGAAAACAGTCCTGGGCTATTCTTATACCCCTGAGGCAAACGTCAAAAAAATTCTGAGAGCCAAACGCACTGAAACAGGCATAGTCCCGACTCTCGGGCGCTATATTCTGGCAGAAAAATCCATTTGAGATATCTAATGTTGTCTTGTATTTTTTACGCACTATATTATTCATAAGCGCTGCGCTGTGTGAATTCTGTATTGCATATGTGCATGTATGACTATTCAAATGTCGGTAATCCACCACTATCCTATATGAATGGTCCGGTTTAGCAACCGGAAACAAGGGATTATTCATCGGCGAGACACAGGGCTCAATTACACCCTGGTACTCCAATTGTGTAAGAATTTTCCTAACCGATGCCCTTGCTTCAAATTTGATAGAATACTGCGGTTGTGGCTGAGGTTCGCCTTTTATCGGAATTACATGATAAGGTGATTGTCTGTCCCACCCCACGTTATTTCTATACAAGGCGGGAGCCTGTGCTAGAGCCCATGATTTACTATAGGACTACGCTAGTTCTCTCGGAACAAGTGGTGAGAAGGAAGGTGTAATAACCTCCTCCCGAACCGGACAGTCGCGAACAAAGTCAGGTGGCTAATCCTGTTCGGCCAGCAGAACATCATATGATTTTACCACATGGTCCCAAAAAATGGCGTTTATAATACGGTCAATGTCCCCTTCCAATCGCAGAGTCACTTCATACACTCTATCAGGATCAGAGACTCGCATATCCGCCGTCTCGACTTGTATGAAGTCATCAGTTGCTTTCACCTCCAGATGCTCTAGAAGACTCCGGCAAACTATTGTGACCTCTGCCGCGCTGTCTAACAGTGCTAACGCCCATGTCTTGTTCGTCAAGAGAACTCTCTTCTTGAGCGGCATGTCTAACTGAGATTGCTGCCACTTTCTTCTTTTTAAATTGCTGTTTTTGTTGCAGCGGTTTCTCTTCTTGTTTAATAGAAACCTCCGCTGAGCGTTGTGAATCCTGTCTCGGTTTCACGTACTCCGTCCTCCGCTCTGACCGCCCACCTCTCTCACTTCTCTTTTCCGAGGAGTCCTAAAAGGAACGAGATTGGCGTGTATCAGTATATTGATATCTATCAGGCATCAGATTATACTTATTCTGTGGGGTCTCCGGTTGCGGAGACTGCCCACCATCTTTCTTAGGTGTTTGCTGTTTCTTATCCCAGCACTTCTTTGAACCCTCAGGTTGTTGCTGTTTAGCATTATCTTTATTATTTTTACCCTGTAACTGGGGTTTTTGCGGTCTAGCCCCTAGGCTATCACGACCAATACTAGAATATGTTTCCGCTATTATTCTCGGAAGCTCCCGCTCCTGATTAAGCAGCGGAACATCCCGAAGACGCATTCGCACTGCTAGTGCTACTGCCTCTCCCTTGAGATTACTCAAAATAATAGAAGAAACTGTGGCAAAATTGCCCAGCAACTGCATGCCCAAATCTAAGGCAGGGGCAGCCCCATATTCATCTTGAATCTGTTTAAGCACGTCCGGTAAATTAGCTAATGTCTGTGTACCGTGTGCCGTAGTGTAGAGCGCGGCAAACACCGTGCCCCAGGTATTACAAAGGTCCACCGGAGGAACCATCCCATAGGGCAAACACATCGTCAAAATTCTATGTTTATCCTGAGGTCCCGTATGGGGAAATACTGCCTCCAGCGTATTAATTTTTTGCGCCAGCCAAAATGGAGTCTCCTCTCGTTCAGCCGGTACCTTACCCATAACTGAGTGTACAGTGGCCGGATTAATACCCGGAACCACTGCCTGTGGGTGCGCTGGAGCAGCACGCGCTGCATTCGTATTTAGTGTCTGCATTACAAACTGAACTAATCGTCTATATGTAGCCGTTAATTCTGTATATAAACGACGAACTTCAACCACCGCCAATTGAGCAACCGCAGGATGAGGTGTATATGTAGCCAATAAAGGCCAGGTAGGACCATCATTACTCAGCGGACCTAACCTAACTTGTGCTACTGTGTGTGGGAGGGCGCCATCAAGCCAATTATGGTGTTCTTGATAAGATAGAGGTATTTCTAAATAAGCGTAAGCCCTGTATTGTCCAGGGACATTCGCAACAGTGTATTTGTGAAAAGTATTTGTTCCCCCATCCACTGCTGGAAATCCGACCCAAGAATAAAAAAGTTCCGTTCTATAGGCTGCATGGGCGTCCACCACAAAAGTGACTGGACCCCCCTGGACTGTCAGTCCATGTGTCAACAGATGTCCCGTGAGCGGATGACGCATATTAATTGCTATATTCACTACATCAGGATTCGCCATTTTTTATAAAAAATAGCTTCAGGTCAGAGAAGGCACACCAAAATCGGGGTTTTTCCTTTCAAAGTTCAAGCTTGAACAACCAACCACTAAGCAATAGGAATCACCTATGCCGTGGCGGCGGAAAGCCTCAGCCCCACGGACGTCGCCGTATACGGAGCCGAGGAATCAAAATATATATGAGACCAAGAGAGTCATTCGGACCTAATCATTAGAGCCAGACCAAACGTTGGCGGCGCCATGTCGCGTGGGCTCTCATTATTCTAAATGAGACTACTGGATTTCTAGGTAGCAGGATCTATAACGGTGTGGGGGACTGAGTCTGACCCACGTGTAAAGAACTCTGTCACCCTAAATCCGGTTTTTGCTCCGGCTAACTAGCAGTGCCTCATTTCTCCCATGTGGAAGGAATGATTCGGCAGCCGAGCGCATGACATCTTTGGAACTTCTCAGGGAAGTCTTGGTTACTCAGATCCAAACCAACTCTCTTATTTCCAATATGATCTCATATACAAATGACAAAGACAGTATAAGTTTTATATAATGTTTTTTAATAAAACGACTGTATTTTAGATATTAAGGCGTGAGCCGCTATAACCAGAACGATACAACACAGTAGGATTGTAATAGTCACCAGGAGAGTAAAACATAAGAACAAAGCTATCATATTGTCAAACAGTTTCTACTCTCCCTCTGCTTGTTCTATTTAGAGCACAGCATGTTAAGCTTCTAGCTTGCCTATTAGAATCACTGTGGAGACATCAGCCCTCATACCTGAGCAAAGACCTGTGATCTTGGTTCAGCATCTGCAACGAGGCAGTCAGCGTCTAGTTGTAGTTCCCTGGTCGGAATCTCCCTCTTGCGTGTTTTGGGACAAGGAAGTGATTTTATAACTAACATGTCATCGTGATCACAAAATGTCCCTACGCAGGAATGCCAAGTCTAAACTCTTACCACGTCTATCGGCAATGTACCAGACTGTATCCTTGACTGAAGCACAGGGTAAATATGTTATGGAGAACTCCAGTGCTGAAGTAGGCAAAACAGTGTGATATGAATAAAAAAACAACACCGTAGAACTGGCTATTCGAAAAATAACAGTACGAAGCCTAATAAAAAGCATGTAGAGCAAAGTGCACAGAGGCTCTAAGCTGTCAGCAAATGAATAAAATATATTCAGGGCAAAATGCACAAAGGCCTAAAGCCTGAAGCTAAAGCGCAATGAATACGTAAAACTAACCACACTACACACCCAGCTAACAATACACAGCACCAGCCAGTGATGACGCAGCCCTGGACTCCGAGGACCCAGACATCACCCTTCAGAGGACAGTGGTAGGAGTCCAGCAGCAGCTGGCCAAGCATGTGTGAGTGGGGATGGAGACCATGGCAGGCAGCGTAGAGGGAGTGCAGATGCGCCTCAGTCCAAATAAGGACAACTTAGCTGCCATCAGAGGCACCCACTCCAGCAGTCCCTGGCCAACATAGCTGCTGTCATGAGGCAGAGGCTTCAACAATTGCCCTCTCAAAGTGGTAGTAGCATGATAGACAACAGGCTGGGGGCTATACTGAATACCCTGGAGTCCATACAGTGGGAAGTGGCCTCCCTCAGGGAAAGCATGGCTGTCTGCCACTGTGATGCTGTTGCGGTGTTGAGAAATCAGCAGTTCCTCCTTGCTGCAGTTATGCCTTATGTGTTCCCACAAATGGCAGCTGCCAGGACCCTTGACTCCACATCTCTATCCTCTGATGTGTGTGTGCCCCTCTCCACCTCAGCAACAGCATCACCCAGGGCACAGGGGGCACACACACATCAGAGGATTAAGATGTGGAAGGAACAACATTCACACGGAAAACCACTAGGTAGCACCAGTCTGTGCCACATGGACAATATCTCCTTAGTTCTGTGCTTAAGATCATGCCAGTGTTGTGACAGCTGGCAATGTGCCCTCTTCACTGTTGACTTGTCTGCTATGTACTGTCATTGACTCAGTTCATACCTATTGGCAATTTGGACACTTTCTTACTAATGCACACTCCTCCTAACCATGTCTTATGACATGTCCCTCACCCCTGGACTCTGAATGTACAGCAAACTGCTCAGGATCTCTCATGGGGTCTGTGAACTGTACACTGTCTTGCATTGGGAAATACACTTGCACCTGTAAATAAATCTCCTTGTTCACATTGTAATATTTCAACATTTACTGTGATCCATAATCTCATCTAAATGTATGCATAGTGTGAAGCTATGTCAATGAGAACAGAACCTAATTACATGTGAGCATTACTGTCAGACACCAAGCCACACACTAGGATCCTAACGTGAAGAAGGTGAATGATAGTGTTGTGGGCTACAACCAATTTACAGAGCCTTAACTACACGTATTGAACAGATATCCATGGAAGTTGACATAATGCAAGTATGGGTCAGAACCAAGTGTATGGTAATTTACTCAGATAAGAGCACCAGTACAACTAATATGTGCGATTCAGAAGAGGCTACTTTCATCAGTGATTGGCAGCTGTCAGTGTGGCAGGATACAGACCCTAAAATGGCTGATGGCATATGTGCCACACTTTCCACCGATAATTCTGCGAGACCCCAGTGATGACAGTTGAAGTTCCATCTTACCTGTCCAAGATTCCGTATACATATACAATGTGAATGGCTGGGACTGTGGAAGACAAGTGTTTTGAGTAGCTGATATCATTTAGCAGCCAATCTGGCACCTCCTTGGTCATAGGGGGACACAAATGTTCATCCATGCAAAAAAAGACAGAAAGCATACCCAAAGCCATTCCTCCTACTTGGACAGTGCACACATGAGAACACCCAGACACTCAATCATCATAGAGAGATAATTGTCTAACAGGATTTTTAAAACGTATTTAGAACATCATATCAAAACCTAACCTATACACTACCCTACACTAAACTAACCTAAACTAACTTATCTTAACTTACACCTACACCGATCTATCCTATTCGAAACATATCTTACACATGTAACACCACACTCTGAACATTGTCCCCTCACCCCCTTAAGAGACAAGACACAAGTAGGACAACATAACCTAAGGCTACACATATAGTAACTTAACCTATATCCTAAAAAATATATTATTTTTTGCAATTTTGTTTAGATTTTTTATTTTTTTAAATATTTTTAGTAACATAGGGCCAGATGTAGCAAAGGGTTTTTCCCATTCTGTGTCAATGGGAAAATGTGTTCATAACCTCCCAACCAACCTCCCAAATTGTTTTTTTTTTTACTAAAAGCCACCCCCATCTAAACTTACACTAACCTACTCCTAACCTACACTATTTTACTAACCTAACACTACCCACCTAAAACCCACTAAAAAAGTTTACATTAGTAAAAGGGAGAGGGAAGGATCTGGGAGGCTGTGGCACAAATAGTTCACATTTTCTTCAGTTTCTTCTTGCAGTCCTTAAGTAATTTGTCATTTCTGGCATTGTCTATTTCCAACTTATACAATCTTGCCATCATGGCTGCCATGTCCCATCTCATGTCGGCCTCAACGGTTGAGGTTGTGGCTGGAGCAGGTGGCTGTTGTGGTGTCTAGCTGTGGATAGGTGAGGTAGATGTGGAGGGGGTAGGACCAGCAGATCTCCCCCCCGACCCCATATTTTTTCCCTGTTGTGGTCTGCACTGTTGTGGGCTGTAGCGGAGGTCCCCCATGAGAAAATGCACGTCAAGCCCCAGTGGATTTCTCCCTCCTATATTTCTTCTCCATCCTTTGGTACCCGACCTTTACTGCCATGATGTGTCTGTACCTGTCAGTGCTCTTCTTAAAAGCATGTTTCTCAGCTAGAGCCATATTGGCAGCTGAAACATGAGGAGAACATGGCATTAAATACAGCATTAGGTGGAGGTAGAACAGACATGCAATGTACACAGCATCCTCAGATGACACATGCTGTCCACCACACATTCCACAACACTGACAAACTCTGAATCTATACTAAATTCCTAACAGCCATCTACGGTATCACGTACATGTCACTGGGGTAACAGCTATCCATTATTGACCATCAGGGGCCAGAGGTAAGTGGACTAATGCGTCCTTGCTCAACATTTGTGTCATTATACTAGTGAGGGTCAAGTGGCCTTACAAGTCCAGAATCCCTATGCCATTGTCAATACACAGCGCAATGTCTGCAATCCACCACTTTCACACCCTTGGTGCTACATCAAGCCTTGACCAGGCGTCATGCATGCAAAGTGTGGGTCATCTGATAGGGAGGCAGGAAACTTCCCACTGGCAATTCTAAGGTTTGGCAAAGGATCATTCAAGGGTCCTTGGGTTAACACCTGCTCAGAGCACGCGTTACAAGGGGGCACACCATTGCTCACAATGGGCCCACATGTACAGGTCAGGCTTAGTGCCCATATAGTTTGACCAAAGCATGAACAGTACATCTATGTTATCTACAGATTTTGTACCTATTGCCCCCTACCCTGTGCTATGTTGTGCAAATTGTGTAATGTGGCACACTCATGGTAGCTCTATGGGTGCCCTAAGGGGCACAGTAAGATTGACACTGCACTGGGTGCAGCTACAGTATTCCTATTTATTGAACAACATGTGCACATGAGTGTCAGACATCTCCTAAGTACCAGGTACACACATAGCATTCACATTCTATGCACATTTGATGTGACCAAGATTAATCACAAATATCATGATGGGTAGACCATGTTGGTAATTCAGCACACATCTAGCTTGCTACAGTCCATAGACATGTCCCACCACTATCTGGAGCAGAGTTGTATTCTCATTATGTACTCAACTGACTGTTGGCCAGCACAATAAGGCTCCTTGCACGACCTCTGCCTCACTTAAAATATGAAGAGTAGTGAAGCACTTGTGTTGCAAGTGTCTCCTGCATAATCCCCCTGGAGACCTCAAAACATGTACATCATCTGTACCATTTTCTGAGTAGCTGAAAGCTATTTCTGGCACACAGTGCTGTCGAAAGTGCTGTGACAAATATGTTGGCAACAGGCATGCTAATCAGATAAACAGCAGCTCTGACACATATCATGATTGACATCAATGTTTATGTGGGCATGCTTTGCTTTTCCTGACACCCACTATTTCATAGCAGCTCACGTTGGCACTTGTGCAACAATCAACTCATTCTCCATCCTCAACATAGCATCAGACATGATGTCCATATCCTAACTTAGATGTCGTCATCTGATTGGTCACACAATACATTTCATCATTGCATTGCACACATCAGACCCTTTCACACAAAACCCTGGAATGCCACATGTGGTGCACAAGGTGACACTTACTGGCTGCATTGGGGTCTTCAAATCGGGGCACTTCTCCAGTGGTGTAAGGTAGAGTCCCACCTGCAATACATGACAGGCAAACATAGCTTAGTGATTTTTGGACAATTCTGTGCATGGACAACAGTTTCACATTCAACTTGTTAAGCTGAGTAAGCAAGTCAACTTAGTGTTAGGTCAGAACAACTGGCAAACATTAATAATCTGTCCGTGAGATAAGGGCCAGATAATGGAGACCCTGTCACCACCAAAGCATCACTTTCCCTGAGGCTCCTGTTGTGCATTTCACAGCACCATATGTACATGGATTTGTCATGCAGCTGTTTTGTTGCGTTACACCTCCATGTCCACATGAGGCAGCATGACACAGTATTCTGCATCAGAGGGGCATGCAATGGTTGTTGCAGTGCCATCCCATTGTAAAACCCATTGCTTTTGACCTTTCCCCAGATGTTGAGGACATCTTACTGATTATCAGTGCTAAAAGACTAACCACTGCCCAGGGGTGGTGTGAGCATAGCAAAGTGTTGAGGAATGCGTCAATACATCCTTGTTTCTTGTTTCTAATATGTGTGTGCCATTTCAGGGCACACACACGAGCTAAAATGTCATGCCAGTTTACTTATGTTCACATAGTTGTCCTTCCTGCACATTCACTGAATAACTTTACAGATTTCTTGCCAATACTGTGTGGGCAGTCATTGTTGCCATAGTAGACCATTTGTGTCCAGGAAGGGATACTAGCACTTGCACTGTGGTCCAAGCATGCCTGCTTTGGTGCAAGCTTCTGAGTAATATACTAGTGCTGCCGCAGATGCAGGCCTGCCCCCATAGTGTCTGTAAAATGGGGCACGCCTGTGGTACAAATTCAGCAAATGTGAGTCAGATAATAGAAAGATTATGGGATGTATGTGATACAAATCTACACAAAGAGGAATGTGCAAATAGTCTGGACCCGGTGCATAGCTAAGCTCCCTTAAATGCCATTGGCTAAAGAGACAAAGGGGCAGATTTAAGGAAAGTTGTGCTGCACCTAGTGCCTCGCAACTGTCCTTGCACCCCTTAGCTCCCCCCTTTCCCCCACCATGTGTGTGCCGTTTGAAATATATGGGCCGTCATGGCGGAGGGTAGAGGGCAATCGCATCATTTTTATATAGACACAAATGATGTACTCAGCAGGAGTTGCACCAAAAATGTTGCACTACTCCTGCAGAGTACATAGGGGCCCATCATATATAATGGTATGCTCCCTTTTAATACCTGCTCTGAGCAAGCATTCAAAGTGCAGGAAAAATGTTGCAATGATATATAAAATTATTCCCTGGCCCATTTATTTTGCCCCCCTACAGGGATAGGCCCCCTCCCATACATGATGCCTGGCGCAGCCATCATGTTGTGCAAGGCTTAACAAAGTGGCGCTATGCATGCATCGCACCACTTTGTTAATATGACACAGGGAAAGTGGCTCTTCAGCCCTGCCTTAGCATCATTTATGAATTTCACAATGGTAGTGCTAAGGTGGCGCTAGAGGGTCCAAAGTCAGGCCTACAACAACCTGTCCTGACCCTTGACAAAACATGTTGCACTCATCTTTATGTCCACCTGTCATGCACATGCAAAAAAGGATGTTGCTATGCAAATGGAGTACTTACCAACTGGTCCACCAATTTGAATCCTCCAGGTGATCCAGTAGATCTTGCTCCCGTGCTATGTCAGCCCAACAGTGTTTCAACTGGTGGTCGGTGCTCACAACTCCCGATAATCTGTGTAGGTGGTGGAACACCTTGCCCCACCGCAGCTTCCGTACCTCTGTGGGGTAGCCCTGTATTACACGGCCACCCAAAACTAGCATCATCGGAAAGAAATGCTACACTAGTCAAATTAACTCTCCCAGTTCATCTCTGTCATCTTTGTTGCCCTTCTGTTTCCGGACATTATGCAGTATGAGCAAACTGCAAATATAAGAGCCCAATTTTTTTTTTATTTAACTAACCCACCGAACCCTAAATACCCCAACAAACTATGCTACCCATAGACAAATACCCCACAGTACAATGACAAATAGAGCACAAAAACACTACAAAAGACTGAGGAAAAAGCATACAACAGCAATAGGACACATCACAAAACTTTCCAACAACACTAATCCTCCACCAGCTCCACACACCCTCACGCAGTCACAGACAAAAAGACTGTGAAGTGAAAGTGAATTCACTGTACTGTGCATGCAGCCAGGAAGTCCTGTTTCATCACTTCTTTGGCCTCTGTATCACGTTTTCTGATATGCATCGTTTTTTTGGTGCATGACGGTCATTCCTTGATTTTTTCCCATTGAGGCTGACAAGGCCTCAAGACTTGCGACAGACGTGCAGGGACCAAGTGTCATTTTTTTGATTAGCAAAGTGTGAAGTATTGGTCATGCGTGGTATTCCTTCCCATGATGCCTAACAAAGCCTGGGGACTTGCAATTGATACGCAAGGGCCAGGCGTCATATTTTTGGCATAGCGGAGTATGGAATATTGGCGTTTGCGTCAGAATTATTTACACATAACAGGAATGCTTGGATATTGTTGGAAAGGCTGACAGTGCACCCAGATTCACATACCATGTCACAGGGGCTATGCATGTATGTAGTAAGTATGGTATGGCTAATAGTGTGTATGCATGTTCATTCATATCTTAATGGTATCTTTGGCATGTGTTACCATTCTGTTTGTATGTATGATGCCATTGTATGTTTGTATGACTGATGCCATTTGCATATGTGCATATGTTGCAAGACTTTGTCCACATACATGTTACCACATGTGTACTAGGAATGGTCATATGTGATCTAACACATATTTGTGGGTCTATCACATTGTAATGCCTGATTTCCAAATGTACGTTTAACAACAACACATTAGATATGATGAGTTATGTCCAATACATGGTAATGCATGTGGTACCATGACAAATCTTACTCAGAGGATTCAGTGGACAATGGCTGGGTTGATTTTTTACCCCTGGTAATGTGAGTATATATGTGTCCACACTGAGGTGTGTTGTTAGGTTCAGGCTTAATGATGCTCTACTGTACGTGTGACATAGAGTTCCCCATGCATCTATGATGGAGGAGATGGTGTACTCACATGTGTCAATGAAGGTTGGTATCTTCCATGTGTGTGGAAAGACATGTGTAGTGTCATATATGTGAAATTTACCATAGGGGTGTGTTAATGGGATATCAAACCTCACATATCTATCTTCCTGCATGGACACATGTTGGACTTTGTTAAATGGCTTTGTAGTCATATCACTGCCACCTATGTTTCTGTATGTTGGAACACATCTGTTGGTCATTTAAGTCTGTCAATGATCATGTGATACAAATGCATTTTCATGTGTGGAAAGTTGACATTTATGCAGACTCCAACACACAATATAAGGCATGTGCCATTTAAGTGGTACATGTGTGCAGAGATATCAGACATATGTGTGAATGTCATAAACTAGGTATTTACAATTGACTACAACATGTTTGTTTTGACTATCACATACAAAGGCATTCAACTGTATAGCAGTGTTGCAGCCAGGCAATGATGGCAACCTAGTCATCATTACTACTGTGTGACTTTTTATGCCCACATAGACCCATGGCTGCATGTTTTTGCCCAGGTTTATGATGTTCCACTCTGCTCTGTCCACTGTGCACGTGCATCAAGCCCCTGACTGTGTCAAGAGTCAATGTACCCTCAGCATTGGGGGTAGAGGGTGTTGGGCAGCGATTTAGCCTCATCATGATAGCTCTTCAGCAGAGCAATGTGCGGTCCCCTGTAGACTGACACATGCACCTTTGTGATCAAATGGCCAGGGATTTTCATTGTTTTTTGGGGTACTTGATGTCAGGCTTGGCCTATCATGTATAGAGGACTGTCTACTTGTGCGTGTAGGACATGTTTCATCATTTGGCATGGTCATACATTCTTAGTAATTTTCATTTGTAGCTTGGTTAGGGTCTGTTTCTATTGTAACTTGTAATTTTTGTACGACCCAGAGGACAGATGATGCCATCTGCATTCTGTCAGAATAGTATGAGATGGGCAACTACAACATTGTTGTTGTTGTAGCAAACATGAGTGAGTTATGTACTGACCTAGGCATCCTCTCTGAACATATGTTAGATGATCTCATGGTGACATTGTTGTGTTGCACAGTCAGTATTGGTCTATGTGTGTACCTCCTCCATCATTTATGGCATATCTTGTTTAGAATAGATCAGGTCCTATATTGCTGGCATTCTTTAGGCTGCTTACTCTTTGTACACAGGCTCTACTGCAACATTGTCTGGTCACACATGGACAGGAAGCAACGTGTGACTTGTAGAATTTGAAGAGGTACACATCTTCTACTAATGGCTACATGATAGTTTCCATCCCATTTCCAGGCTTTGCGAGATTACATGACTTCCGCACACACATTACAGTATACCTGCCACAGCACTTGTGTAGTCTCCAAGTGACCTCCCCATGTTGCATCTTCAAGTATCTGTGGGATTCTCTCAGCTGTCCTTCCACCTCCTTTGGTGTAAATGGGCATGCACTAAATTCTGCATTCCACAACCTATGTCACTGTTGCCATGAGTGTATCTTATTATTGTGTGAAATCATCTCAACACTGGATTTTGTATTTGCCACATACAACATATATGTCTCCTTCACCCATACATTTTAGGATTGGTCTGTGACATGGTTTGGCATTGCTAGACATACTTGCACATCCCACACCTGAGTAGCATGTTGGAGACCTAGACATTTTAGGGAATTTTGTCACAGTTGGTAACTTTCTCTTGGTCAGGCATGTGGGTGTCAATGAGATGTGTGTTTTCATATGTGGTGTGTGATGGTATCATACAGACTATACTAGGTTACCTTGCTGATATGTCAACCATTGTAGGAAATTGCAGACCCTTTCCTAACCAGGCCATACACCCGTACATCAGTCTTCACATGTATATCCGGATTCGCTGCAGGCATGTGTCAAGACAGCAGATTTGTGTGACAAGTGTGTTAGAATGTACATAGGGAGTGTGACAGACTCTGTCTACATTCCACCCAGACATTCCTCAGGTGGTGCATTCTCCCATTTTATTGTTAAACCCTGGCAATGGGCCATATGTATGGGGAGTGGATCAGCACCCAAAGCTGCACTACAGCCAACTTGTTTGTGCTATATTTGAGGTACAGCACACCATGTGGCAGGGTTGGGCCCAGTAGCGGTGCCGGAATGTAACACGATGATATACGGTGCAGGCTTAGGCTCAAACTTTGGCTCCAAACCCTGAACAGTCAATAAGATCCATTGATACTAATGGTCTCCCCTCTTGTCACACGTGCTCAGTGCTGGTATAGCAGGTGTACACCTGAGATGTAACACGGTTCAGTTCCTATTTTTCTATTACACCATTTGGAAACAGCCCCTACTGTATGTACGCCCCCTGCATACATCTTGCCAGGCATGGGGATGATGTGGGGAAAGCAGTAGGAATTTGCACAATGGCTGCCTAATGCCACTTTTTTTGCGGTGCGTAGATCTAGGACTTCGAGAGCCACATGGCCGTGAGTTAAGTGACACACGTGTGCCATGGAGGCGCTACACCCTCTTACATCACAACCTATGTTCCAACCATCTTTTTAACTGCTGTGTTTCTTTCCTGCTCTCTGAGTTATGAGCAACATTCCAATGGTATATGTAGTGGAGAATGAGTAGACCATGGGCATTCTAGTGCAAAGTTATTTATTGGTGATATTTACAAAGTGATATTATTTGTACAGTGTCTAGGTGTCGAAGTTCTGTACAATTTGTTGTCTCCTGCGAACTCCAGCAGCAGTGTTTTGTAGTTCTCCTTCCAACTGTACTGCACCATTGTCTTTCTCCTCCTCATTGGGGTCATCTACCATTTCATCCCAGGCAACATTGGTCAGTATACACATGTTATGCAAGATAGCACATACAAGTATCATCTTGCATACCAGGGGTGGTGCATACAACAGGCTTCCTCCTGTCAGGACCAGGCACCTAAACTTTGACTTCTGGAGCCCAAATGTCCTCTCCACCACATTTTGTGTTTTTTTGTGCTCTTCATTGTATGCAAGTTCTTCCTCTGTTGTCGTGTTGCCAAAAGGAGTCATCATCCATGGCTGAATGCCGTAACCCTGGTCGGTTGAAAGAAGTGAGAGAACATGTGTTAGTAATGCATATTTGTAGTTTGTATGTTCCATGGCAGATGTTAGTTTTAGGTGGATTGGTAAGTCCGACTTGCTTCTGGTATTGTGTGTGTTCCTGGTTTGTGGAATGGTCATACTGGTTTGTGTTGATGGACATTACTAGCATAAGTTGTGGCTAAGGGACCTGGCCATTGTCAAAATAAATCCAAACTGACAGTTCAACCATGCCAAATATGTGTTGTGTTGTCCATAATTGAGACTGTGTCCTGTTGTTAGTGGAACCTACCACTTCCTTGCACCACAATGGTGTCACATGTATTGACACCATGATGACCCTATAAAGCCATTCTCAGGCCTCCATGTTACCGTGTGGCACTACACATGCAGTGCAATACTTAGTGATTCTTTGTGGCAGATGATGGCTGGCACAGTGTGTACAAGAGTGTGATTCACACAATTGGAGGAGTAGCAAAATAGGTGCAGTAGAATCTCCAAGGTTCCTATACATGATTTATCACAGACACTTTCAAACATGTGCAGTGCAGGCTTTGGAAGGGGGCACACCTTATTTTTGCATGGGTCCCTATGTACGGTGCATGAAAGGTCAGGTATGTTCTTAACACTCCTACAGAGTTCTACTATGGCATCCATTATCTTGACAGTATTGCACATACTCTGCGCCATGGTGGGCCATTTCTTGTATAAGGTGCACACATGGTGGCCTTAGGGGGCACTAAAAGGTGGATGTGAAGTGCCACTGGACTAGGTGCTGCACCACTTCTCATTAATCTGCCTTGTGGTCTTTCATGGCTGCTAATGTTGTATTCCTATGTGTGCGGCACAATGCAGCAGACAGGTGAAGGTGCACACTACAGGTATGTCAGGTATGTGTAGGTGATATTTAGTTGGTAACGGCAACACCTGGGTGGTAATTGATATTGGTGCTGCCAGAAGCTTGACACCATGACAAATGTGGGGCTGCGCCTATGTTTGATTTTCTTTACATTGATATGGCCTATGCCATTCACATAGCTGGGCTATTCATTTTTTGGTGTAATGTGTGTGGGATCTGGGGGTGTTCTTAAGATGGCGGCCGGAGCAGACGCTTAGTTCGAGCTCCGCTCGCAGGCCATCACTAATTTGCAAACATCTCCACCCCTAAGGCCCACCTCGACGGCGCGGAGCCCCCGGGAGTCTCTGGCAACTACCGGTGTCGCTCCCAATGCACAGGGCGACCTGTACGAGAAGCATTGTGCCCTCGCCGAGCCCACGCGTCGGATGCGAGAGGGGCGGCCTTCCCCCTCACCGGAGACCGCGGATCTCGCTGGGGGGAAAAGAGCCAGGCCCCAAAATAATCTACGCCTGGGGACGAAGGGGGGAGACCGGACAGCAGCCGGGGCAGGTCTGGACCCCTGAAGGACTTGCAGAGGTCGGAAGCGGTCCTCGCGGGCCGGCGCTGAGGAGCGTGCACAGGAGAGGACGGCTGAGTCGCCCGATCGAGAAGTGGAGCGGAGGAGCAGAAGGGCAGCCTCGCTGAGGGAGCGCCCTGCTGGTGTCTGCCCCGTGTGATGGGGCATCCAGGAAGACCGCAGGAGGTAGGCGAGGCTGAGGCTGGCACCGGAGGAAATTGGAAGATCAAACGGGATCAACCGAGGAGAAACTAAGCAAATGGGAGCCCCCCACAGGTATATTAAATGGGACTCTCTCTCTGATGGTGAAGGGGAACTGAGATCTCTCCTCCCCCACCCCCCTCCTTGTTCTACCTATAGAACGCTGAACAATGCCCTGCCGGAAGAGATCCTGATCTCACCCCTGCCCCTCCTCCAACACTTTAATCACACACCAGTGGACAGAATCGGGAGGCTCATTGACATCGGCTCCTGAACGAATGGTTAACCCCCGACTGCGCAGCACTGAGAAGGGACGCCGTATATACTGCAGATTGACCTAAAAGTTTCTAATACTAAACCACGAGAAGCATAGCAGTCCCCCTGACCATTGTTGCCTGATAACATTGATATAATTGCCCATAATCTTTCCAAGTGGACAACAGCGCTACTGACTAGCATACAAGGAGCCCCAGCGGGGCGTGAGATGAGAGGAGGTCAGGCAACGCAAGAACGAATCGGGACGGGAGAACCTGAGGGGGGCCCTGTGACTTGGCGTGGCACTTGAGCGGACCACGACATACGGCGAGACCCGGGCAGCTGGCGCTCTATCCAGCAGACAACGCAGATACGCCATGGGCAGTCATGGTTAAACCAAAGCCACTGAGGGCACACACTAATGCAGAGGCTGGGACCCCCCTCCCTGAAGGGGAACCGGGACTTCAAGCTGACGCTCTACACAGGAACTCAGAAACCCTGGCCACTCACTCAGCGCAATTTTATAAAGTGTAGCAGGCGGTACTGGACACCAAGGCCTCACTGGAAGGGAAAATAGACTCTGGTGCTGGAAGTCAATCTCCTCCGCGCGGATCACCAGAAACTGGCAGACAGAGTCACCATCACTGAATTGACACTTGAAACGACCCAACCTGAAATATCTGAAATGAAGGCTCAAATTAAATGAATGGAAAATGAAATAACGCTACTACAACGCAGAGCTGAGGATGCTGAAGGCTGATCACGCAGGAACAATGTCAGGTTTCTAGGTATTCTAGAACGAGTGGAGCTCACTAATGCTGAACATTTCTTGGAGCGATGGCTCAAGGACACGGTGTTACTCCAGAGTGCACCACCGATGCTGGTAGTAGAGCAAGCCCATCGAATCCCGGACGGACCGCCCCGACCGGGTGCTCCGCCCCGTCCGCTGATAGCAAGGTTCCTAAATTAACAAGACCGAGACCAAGGGCAATATTTATACTTTTAGACGCAAAACTGCGCCGGCGCAGTTTTGCGTCAAAAATATTAACGCCGGCTAACGCCATTTTGGTGCGGCGGGCGTCAAATTTATACTTTGACGCACGGCGGCGCAAACCACAGGTGGGAGTCATTATTTTTGACGCACACCGCAGCGTCAGGTCGTAAAGCAAAACTACATTAACACGGCAGAAATTACTGTGGGTCGATTTACGACACCGCAAACCGGATATGCGTCGTTTTTTGACGCAATAGCGTCAAAAAAACCTGCGAACACTGCCATTTCACCAGAGGAGAGCCAAAATGGATCCCAGATGCCACTACAGACCCCAGGAAGATGACAACAGATCAGGAACCAGCCAGGAGGACCCACACAAGAACCAGGACACTTATAAGAAGAAAAGAAAGTGTTGCTTCAGTGCAGAGGAGCAGGAAATTCTGGTTAAAGAGGTGACGGAACACCAGCACCAACTGTTTGTCACCTCAAAGTTGCCAATCAGTAGGAGAGAGGCTATATGGCAACAAATTGTCGACAAGATTAACAATGTGGCAGAAGTACGCAGAACAGTCATCGAGTGCAAGAAACGCTGGCATGACTGCAAGCGCAGGACAAAGGAAAAGATGGCCAGGAACAGGAAGGCAGCACTGCAGACTGGAGGGGGAGTCCAGCACACCAGGAGGCCCTGTACCACATGGAGGGGATGGTCGCAGCCGTCATCCCTTAGAAGATCGTCACAGGGATTCAAGGACAGGACAGCGCAGACTACCAGGAGACAACGCACATGCAGGGTAAGTCGCATGGGGAATTAAAATGCAATAATGTCAACTGTGAGCAGGGGGGGATACAGACCACAAAATGCATGGAAGTCATCATATACATGGAGTGGCATGGGTAAAGGGGCAGGGCATGGGGGCATGGCCTGCACAAACAGAAGCTGGGGCACACCATTAAACTACACCAACAACAGTCCCATGGGGGCATGCTGTCATGCCAACGATGGAGCAAAGGGAAATCCACACCGGGAGGAAAGGCCACAACTTCAAACTGACATCCCGGCACATGTCAGCCACCATACCCCCTACATTAACTAGGGCCCTCTTAACAACCTATAGCCATACCGACAACTGGAATGTAACTGCGACAACAGTTTCCACTACCACCTCCGCTCTGTGCGCAGCTCAAGTAGCCAATGGCAGTAACCTCCCCATGGATCATACACACCTAAATTAGGGGGTTGAGGATGACAACTTCAACAATCCCCTGAAACAAGACAAAGGCCCCAGTACTGTCAAATGTCAATGCCCATAGTTGTCGCAAACATCAGCCAATGTAAACAACAATAGGAGCTACACAGCACTAAGGACACACCCATGCTGCATATGTCAGGGTCCATCCTGTGCCTGGGTCACAATGTAACATCCCAAAAGTCATACTGCTCAGACAACAGCATTGAGGGGGGGCACATGTAACTGGTCACTGAAATACACCAGCACAGTCAGAGGAGGAAATAGTACACTGATACGATTATCATGGCAATCCAATGTACCACACATTCCCCAACATCAGCAGTACACATTACCAATGCCAACATCCATATTGCGTCATAACATTGTTATGCATAGGATATGCCACATGTCAAATACATTTAAGTGGATGTGAAAGATGAGAGATTGGGGCAGGCCCAGATTGTTAAGTGTGCTGGCAGGGCCATCAGAACACCCACAGCCAGAGAAAGGTCTCACTATGAGAATGGATGTAGATGGAGAGTTGAGTAGGACAAGAAGGTGGCAATTCTCTATTTGGCCAAAACCAACACCTAGAGGAGATGATGCCGATAAGTCTAATAACTCAATAACATACATGTGACATGCAGGTGGGCCCTAGGCCTGGGAGAATGCCCAACAGGAGGACTGGAGCAATGAACACAAAACAAGATCACAATGTGAATTCATCACAAGGCAGGCATGTCACATCACTCATGCCACACCACAGACACACTAATTGTACCCTGTTTCATTGCAGAGGAAGATGGATCTCCTGTGGATATGCCTGTCCCAGATTACCCTGATGACATGAATGACGAGCCGATAAACATTCCACAGGAGACTGTCCAAAAGGTCCTTGAAACCCTCCAGACCCCACCTTCAGTCACAAGGAGGAGCACAGAACAAGCAGCCATCGCAGAGGATCCACCCACCACCCCAATTGTAAGACCTGCCAGCTCCAATACAGCTGAGGACTCAGGTGAGACTGGCACCAGCTTTGAGAGAACTGTAGTTGGAGTACAGCGGGAGCTGGCCAAGGAGGTGCGGGTGGGGATGCAAACTATGGCAGCCAGCCTATAGGGGGTGCATTCGTGCATGATGTCATCTGCAGATCAGGCAGCAGCTTTGCAAGCCCTAACATCTTTCTTGCAGGAAATGCAAAAAACCCAGAAGGAAATCAGCACAGCTGTAATACAGTTGACCCAACACCTACAACAGCAATCCTGTCAACGCGTGCACAAATTCAACATTGAACCCCTCAGGGCCGACCTGGCTGCCTACCATCGTGATGTGGCTGCTATTCTCAAGAACCAGCAGATCCTCCTTGCTGCAGTACTGCCCTTAAGACCTTCACAGGGAGCAGCGACCGGGAAGTCTGACTCCACGTATTCTAACACTGAGGTGTCTGTTGCCCCTTCACAACCACCACCAACAAGGACAGAGGAGGCAACACACACATCAGAAGAAGAAGACATGGAACAGATCACATTCACAAGGAAAAGTACCCGTAAGCACTAGTCCCTGCCACATGGCCAACTATTACCAAGGTCCTGTGCTTTCTAACTTGCCAGTCTTGCAACAACTCTACTTAATGACTGTTCTGCTTACCACTGTATATCTTGTCAGCCTGCCCAGTGATTGTCTCTCTCCTACTCATTGGCAAATCCTGTCCCTCTGCACTGTCTGAAACATCACCCCAGCATGTCAAAAGCATTTCCGTAACCCCTTGTGTAGGATCACAATGTAAGATGTCACTATAATGGACTCACAATCATGGAAAATGTACAGATAGCACTACAGCACTTTTCAATAAATAGCACTTACACAACAAATCTGTCTCTGGGTAATGTGACATATCAACTGTGCAGTAGATAACTGAAGTGTGCCTACTGTCAAATTACGTAGCTTGTCAATACAACTGTCCTGATATTATGTAGTCAGATAAATCAGCACAGTGCCCATGATTGCATCATACTCTGCCCTTCCTGAGGGTAATATCTGATGAAGTGAGAAACAATACACCATCATGCTGTGTTGGACAGAAGAATGCTTCCTAAAGGGATATCTAAGTCATCAAATAGTGGACGCAAAATGTTGTCACCATGCAATACTAACACATATAACAGTGCACACTAATCTAAGCAAACACTACAAAAACTGCATAAATGAAGGTGTCTGAGTTTACATATAAATAGGTAATCATGCGGAACTGTGTCACAAATGACGTATGAGAGTCATGAAGACAAGAATACAAGAGTGCCTATGAGAACTCATCTTATAAGGGTGTCCTTGATCATCACACTGCAGTCAGACCTAAAACTGTTCCCCCAATACCAAGTCTGGAAGCACAGTCTATGACGTAGAAAACACACTTATCAACAGAAACACATTGTCATCCATATTAACTGTGATTGGTGGTTGCAACGAATGGTGGAAACTTTGCAAGGTAGCTCTGGGGTAGCTGCCAATCGTACAGCTCAGTTGGGATTTGTTTGTAGCATAGTACACAAATGTAATAGTACAAAATTCATGTACACGGATTCCAAACCCAGGATCAAGTACCATTTAACACATACTGTTAAGGGTTAACCAAATATTTATCAAATGCTAATCACAGAAGAGGGAACTGAGGGAAAAATCTTACCTACCCTAATCTACCCTGACTATTCCTTACCCACAACTGCCCCTAACTAACCTAAGCTACACTTACTTATCACATGTAACGAAACGTTCTAAACATCCACCCCCCACCCCCCTTATGAGACGGGACACATGGAGGACAACACATACTAACCTAAACACATACTATACTATCCTAAACAAATATATATATATATATTTATTTTTTTTTAAACACACAAGAACCACAACATAGAACCCACACACTTAATAAGTAAAAATAGAAAGAATCAGGACCCCCTACCCCCCACCCACTAAAACTAACTAAACTAACAGCCTATACTAACCTAACACTAAGACCCCTAAGCCCACTAATTATAAGAACAAGGAAAGAGGAGGGAGGGGAGGGAATCATGTTCATTTAAAAAACAGTCTAGAGGTTGGCCCTGCGGAGGGTCCTCTTGATTGACTTAACACGCCAGTTAATGTGGCGCACATCCCGGCTCAGGTGGCTTAACTTGCGCAGCACACGGTCCATCTTCCGTCCCATGTTGTGGAAGGCTGCAGGGTCAACAGATGGAGCTGTGGCAGTCTGGGTACCGGTGGAGGAGGTCTGTGTGTGTGTGGAGCCAGGGCCAGTGGGCTGTCCTGCACCTGTAGCAATGCTGGGTCCTGGAAGTCCAGCAGATGTAGGCACAACAGTCCCAGCTGTGGGTGGGGCCACCTGGCTTGAAGTGGTGGTTGTGCTGGTGGTGGCTGTGGTGGGCAAAGTAGGCCCACCCTGTGGGAAGGCTCTCCATGCCCCGGAGGCCCGTTCATGGCGATATCGACGGGCCATCCTCCTGAACCACGACTCCACCAGCAGGATGTGCTGGTATCTCATGGCCCGGCGCTGGAATTCACGGACCTGGTCTGGAGTCATGTTTGCAGCTGTGAAGACAAATGCAAATATTCTACATTTGTAACTGCATTGTGTGAAATGGCACAAGAAGTTAATCAGACAATACATCTGTACTTGTAACAGCTCATATCACAATACAGATCATTGAATGTCCCTGAGGAAGTACATGGCAGGCCAGCCTACAAAGGTCACATCACACATAGCACATCCACAACCTAAAGGATGGGTAACAACTGGCTTTGACTTGCCATCTGAGTTCTGCCAGTTATCAGCTAAGAATCATGCTGCATATCCTCCTCCAGGACCTGGGCTACAAATGTCAATGTACGGAATGCTAAACTAAAGCCACATGGTCTGCAAGTTGTAACTGGACTTGCCAATATAGTACCAAGTGCCATACCTGAGTGTGTATACTAGGTTCTAACCAAACAGTCACTTATTCACATGTATGTGTAACATACTGGTAGCATCAGTACTAGGTACCCCATTCACAAACCCATGCCTGTGTTTGAGGGTGGTGGGGGTAGATAAACAACTATCAATTTCCAACAACATGTACACCGAGGAGTGTATAGAAAACTCCACATGTGTTTGGCTCTACACACACACCACAGGTAAGGTCTATCAACAATTAGGAGTCAGCAAACCCTAGACCAATCATAGGGCCACACATGTCAGGAAATGCAGAACTTGGTACACAACATATACTTCCAGTAAGGCCTGACTTACATCAGACACAGAGTTGCAAGAACACCCATGATCATGATTACCATGCACACCTACGCCATTGCACTCAAGTTCCACATACTTGTAGCACTACATGTGGAAGTACATGCTGCTAGGAGGTTCTACCTACAGTTTCATAAGTACTTTAGTAAATAGGGAAGCATAAGTCTATTGGAAAGCAATTTGCTGTACCAATCTTGGAGAATGTGGGTCTGACAGGCTGACAAAATCGGAGCTGACTTCCAGTGCGACTCTTGTTGATACAAGTGACATCCACATGACAAACCCCAGTACTCACAGTGGGGCCTACAGGAATGGCCTACAATACCTAGATAATACCATTGGATACACATTGGCCAACTCAAAATATTTGAGAAATTGAAATCCCACTCATGGAACAAGAGAAATGATTGCCCAACGCATCACACCTTGCTATGCGTTCAACACACACAAATCCATAAACAGCAAACAAAACGCATAACAGACATATCAACACTTACTGGAGTGGTTGGGGTCCTCAAATCTCGCCACCTCTCCCACAGTGTAGGGTGCCGGTACACCTGTAAGGCATGGAAGGGAGAAATGTGCTCAAAATCTGTGCACAGACCAACAATTTCATAAACATATACAATGTGTAGGCTGAATAAGGAAATGGCAGCCATTCAGACATGATGATATTGCATCTGATATATCATGGCCAACTTGTACATAGCATGGGTCTCCTGTGCCAGTTACACACATACCTGCACACATACATTGGCCCTAGCTATCATGTGGTGGCAAGCATGCCCCGTAATTGGTGACCAGAAAAAAATATGGAGTGTAATCGTCTCATCATGTGAATCCAAGAGAGACATCCAAAGCCTGGTTACTTGAGGACTGCATTACCAGTCAAACATGCCTTGTGGCCATGACACATTCATTACACATAGGTACAATGTACCGAGGGAGGGGTAGGGACTTTTGTAAGCCCTCCTGTTGTTACATTTGATTCAATTGATGTGGCCCAGCTATGGTGATTTGCACCAACCATGGAGATGTGAACCCATGTGCATACCTTTGGACTGCCATCCATATTTGGAATGTGGCACAACTAACTCAAACAAACATTCTAAGATGTTAGCTGAGGGCACCTTACACCTTTTCACAATGTTTTCAAATCCAGATCTGACATGTATCCAAAAAGATAAAGGACCACAATAATCCCAAACATTCATAGTACTTCCTTGAACGCTTTCCTTCCACACTCACCAGACTCACATGAGACATATGTCTGAGCCACTTTGCTATAATCAATTGACGTGAAGCCAGCACTCATTTTCTGCATCATGTAGTGATTCTAAAGTCAGTCTAGCTATAGCGTCAACAAAGTTAGCCAATATGTTGGTACATCTTTACTTCTCTGGCAAAAGTGCCCTATACTGTATAGACATGATTGGCTCCTATTTTGTTTGGTTGTCTGACACAAAGGCCGCACCAATTTCCTTCATGGAAAAGTATCCTGTACGTTTGCTGAGCACGTGCTACCTGACAGCTAGCAATTGTGATCCTTACCATAGTGCATCAATTATCCCTGTATGTTTCCCCAGCATTACACACAGTCAGCAAGTTAGCTGGCAGACATAGTACAAATCATCTGATGTCACTACAGAGCATTTAATCGAGCACATTGACATGATTAGTACTCACCAACAGGGCCACCAATCACGATTCCCAGGTAGTCCAAGAGATCCTGCTCCCTGGTGATGAGGTCAGCCCACCGGTGCTTCAGCTAGTGGTCACTCCTCTGGCTGGCATACACACGCTGCAGGTGATGCAGCACCTTTCCCCACCAGATTCTGCGCGCCTCTGTGTGATACCCCTGTATCACTCTGCCCCCTGCCTCGATCATCAGTGGCAAGAAATGGCACACAAGCCAGATGAAGCCCCCCAACTCCTCTTCACCCATCCTGCCAAGACGTGGCCAACCAGTCATATTAGAAATGTGAAAGGGAATAGGGGTATAGAAATAGAAAGGGGAAAAGGGGGAAAGTAGGGGTACAAATACAGAAGAAAAGTAAATTTAGCCACTAAAAGAGCCCAACTATCCCCAAACTACCACTACCCACAACAGACTCCCACAAACAACAAAAACACTAGGTAAATGGACAAATGTACACAAACACAGTGGGACAGTATACACCAAGAAATATTTATTTCACAAATTGACAATACAGACAGCACACAGGACAAAAAATCACAAAATCTTAGGACACCACTCTCTACACAGCCACACACTCTAGAAGAATCATAGACTGCAAAGTGAAAGTGAAAGTACACCCACTGTACATGATCTGTAAACAGGATATCCTATTACATCACTTCCTGTATAAAATGTCCACCCTTTTTCACGTTATGCGTCATTTTTTGTCCACCATTACTGTATTTGCGTCATTTTTTTTTACACACAGGAGTGAAAATTAGCCCGCACCCACATAATAGTATATAGCCTGTACAAATATCTGGATGCGGCCTAATGTTCACTCCTGTGCGTCAAAATAAATGTCGCAAATACAGTATTGGTGGGCAAAAAATGACGCATAAAGCTAGGAACGTCAAAATTTCAGTGCATGAACTGGTTTTGGGCATTTTTTCTGTTTTTATGTTATGTTACATTTGGGACACAGAGATAGGCTGATTGCACCCACTATGGTGTTGATGGTGTATGTTCACATGGGTGACATCATATTGCAGCGGGCCATGATCCACTACTCCCTTCACAGTATTTTTACGGTTGGATGACGCAATAGATGGTCATAAGTGTGGCCTACATATATGTGTTGCACAAATTGAGCATGTTTGGCATAAGGAGAGGATAGCAATGTGACGCACATATGTACAATACCTAAATGCCTTTGGCTCAAAGTGTGTGCTTTGGCAACTAATGTATTTGTTGACCAAGTGTGTGTGTATCACATGAAGCATTATTGCACATATGCTTGTATGAATGTGAAGTCCATGTGTCCAATCCTTAGATGCATGTCATTGTGGAACTGAGAGAGGGCATGTGTTAGTCATACATGTAGCAACATCCGAGATGTGGACTTCCAAGATTTAGGGTAACGTAGACACCACATGTGACAAAGCATGCACCAGATAGATGGCAGACGCTTGTTCATGGCAATGATCCTCCTTTGCAACATCCTATGTCCTAGAGTTTTGGTATCAGCTTCCTAGGCACTAGTTGGTGAATCCCACAGTGAGTCATACACATGCATTGAGGAAGTGGGTACCATGTTGTTTGCACAGACAGACAAGGGTGAATCACAAATGTATGATGACACCACAGTTGAGGTCATAGAAGTGAGCCACAACTCTCAAGTGGCTGTGGTGGACCAGCATACGAGGCAGCACGTATCCACATATTTCCAGTGATCAATTGCACATAGGTGTCTTGTTCATGTGTGTGGTCCAATGATGATCCTGTATATTGTTTGGGGTGTCATGTGTCACAGTTCAGTCCAGGACTCATCATGAGTCAGTGGCAGTTATTCCTGTATCTACTGAGTATCCTTGGTTGATCAATGTGAGTAAAGTGGATGAGGACATGTGAACCAACATGGGAAAGGTCCCACCCTGTCACTGAAGACGTGTAATGAGACTGTCAACAGGGCAACCTTGGTGTGCTGAGTGAGATAATGTCTCAGGTGTCATGTTCCGGTAGGTGTCATTACAACATTTGTACACAGGTTAGCCTCTGCAATTCCCACTGCATCTGGGAACATCATAGCCTCTGTGCTGATTATTCTCGCAGCTATTAACCACACACGGCCCATCAATATGTTGTGAGCACTGTGATTCTGTATGTGAACTGTCAGGGTCCTGACATGTGTGGATTTTTCATGGACATTATCAGAGGTTGCTGGTTCTGCTGAAGGCCCTGTACCCAATCCCTGCATACGGCCCTGGGACACTGTCACACTTTGTCATTCATGCATAAATGAGACCCAGACAAGGGATGGGCCATGAATTTTGCTTTTCACAGAGGATTTAACTCAAATGGTACAGTTAAAAGGAAGATGATGCTGTACAATGTATTTGTGTATGCATTGAAGAAGCCCATGCCCAATACCCCCGATGAATGAGAGGTTTGCTAACACAAGTGTGGTACATATGTAGACACAGGGATACTTTAGTGTGACGCACAGATAGATGCCAGTCAGGCTGACAGAATGCAGGGTGATTCAGGATCCAGCAATTTGACAAGTTACATAATCAGTGGTCTGACTCAGACTGTTTGGAGGACGAACTAGACAGTTGACATGTCAAACTGTGTATGTCCTGTGTTTTTGAAGGTGACAAATGATCCCAAGGGCTGTGTTACACGGCTTATTTAGTATCAATGCTTAACAGTGTATTTGACATAATGGCAACTCCTATGCTGTTCCAGGCATCAGCAGGGGCAGTGCTAGTTCAAATGGGTGGTGTGCATGGAGGTGATCACAGGTGTGGGCTGCATCTGTTTCTCACAAGTCCTGTAGGTGAGATTTGCATTCTAAGGGCCAACATACTTTTTCACACGAGAAGCAATCTACAGGTGCTACCAGGGCTTAGAAACTAGAAGACAGTGTATAAATTGACCTGACGTCCATACAGTCAGATGTTCTATGACAATGGCATACCATAGGAAAGGGTGTAGCACACTGGATTGCTATTGTTAGTCTGTGTGTGTAGAGGACTAATATCAGGGTACACATCTTAGTATTCCAGGGACCTCTTCAGACAGGTGGGTTGTGATCAGGTGCATGGATGTGTCAGGAGTTAGGAAATGGGCTGACATGTACATGGAATGTCATGTGTGCAATGCTGCTCATATGAGTGGCACTTGTGCTGTCTATGTTCTGCTTCTATGGAACTCTGGTCACAGATAGTCCTTGCAAATATTGGATGCAGTTGGACTTACTGCTGTCAAGGGTCTGGTCAGACATTCCTGTTACTGATGCAAAAGCACATTGACTGCCTCATGTATGAGGCTTGTTTTCCCCTTATTGAGTGATGGTGTCTTAGTTGTGTGCCATATGCTGTGTTGGACCTTGATTTCAACATATATGTGTGAAATAGGTGTGGTCCTCTGCTTTTAGCCTTCAAAGGAGAAATGTACATGATATATGTCATTTACAGTGTGTGTGTATGTGACCATTGTATGTTAGGCATCACATTAGCTCTGGGATTTTCAGTGACCTAACCAGTTTATCAGCAATGCTCCATGAGGCAACACTCTTATTCTGATAAGTAGAGATGAAAGTGTGCAAAAAATGATTAGCCAGACCATGATATGGTGATTATTATAGGTGTTTATTTAAATTAGTTAATTAAAGTGGTGATGGTGATTATATGTAAAAGAAATTGTTGATGATATGTTGCTGCCTGCGTATACCAGCAGCCGTGTTCTGTAGTTCCCCCTCATGTTGCAGGCCAGCATCCTCCTCTTCCTCCTCTTCAGGCACGTGTGGCTCTGGTTCCAGGAGGGGAATGTTCCTTTTGATGCAAATGTTGTGCAATATTGCACATGTTAGGATGATCTTACAGATCTTACAGACCATCTCTGGGGCATAGAGGAGGCTACCACCAGTAATGTCGAGGCACCGGAACCTTGACTTGAGGATGCCGAAGGTCCTCTCGACTATGGTGCGTCGTTGTGGGCACGCTCTGCTGCAGTACTCAGGTAGCCAATAGGTGTCATTATCCATGGCTGGATGCCATACCCCTGATCAGCTGCAAGAGAAAATGAATGGGATCATGTTGATGTAGCTGGCCTTATTGAAATTACCTTTTATGGCAGTAGTTGTCTTGTGTTGTCTGTGACTCTTTTGTGTTATTATGTCGCATCCTAGGCTTGTAGGATGTACAATCTGCATTGTGTTATTTCCTTGGCTGAATGAGTGTTTGTCTGCTGACCGTTTGTCAGCAGTATGTTTTGGGATTTGCCCTCCCTAGCATTGTGACTTGTGATACAGGTGTCCCTGTGTCTTCACTGGGGGTGAGATGATAGTTCCCTACACAGGTTAAAATTGACAGTGTTGTTAACACGTTCATATCAATGTACCCTGGACATCCCATACCTTTAGAGTTATGCAATGGATTAATGTAAACGTCATTGGGACACTTACATTTTGCAGGGTGACATTTAGGCAACCCACTCCACACGTTGTGATCATTGACCTCTTAACATTAGACTGTACACTCATTTCAGATGTGTGACAGGTTCACTGCAGACCTTTGAAACGTGGCTAGCGATGTCACGACCTCAGTGTGTTCCTGTTCACATGTTGCTGTTGTGGTGTATGTGTTGTGTGTCCTAGAGGGTTGCTGTTCAGTGTGTATATAAGTAGGTTTTTGTACTTACCAACAAGTAGTCCATTGCCATACCGTCCATCCCAGTACTTTGGGCAAACAGGCAGAGAATGATGGTTGTGAAATTCCGGCAACCAGGGCACCAGTTGGTTGAAATGAGCCACTTGCCAGCATGTGAAGTTTCTGTTGGGATGGTGCGGGTGTCAGCAAAGTGGGTGCCAACTGCGCTTCAATGTTGCGCAGCAGCTGCTGAATGGCCTGCCAGTTCAACCTGTACCTCTGGATGATGTTGTGTTCCCTGAGGCCATGAAGGGTTGTTCTGGGGTGGAATATTCTCTCCTGCCTTCTGCGCTGCCTTTGGGGTCCCTGCTGATGTTGTTGTAGCTGCTGTTGTTGCTGCCGGGCTCTGCGTCTGCGTGCACGCTGGATTAGAATCACCTCCATGTCTCCCTTTTGCTGCTCTGCTGCTCTGCTGTTGCTTCTGCGTGTTCTGATTAAATACAGGTGTGTTTGCCCCATTTTAACGCCTGCCCTGACCCAGGCGTTAAATTTTGACGCAAATCGGGCTGTGCGTCATTTTCTGTCTCCGTCTCCTGGCCATGCGTAATTTTTGCCCGAAAGCATAAATACGACGCACGCCGTTTCAGTCATTGTTTGGACGGGAATGCCTACCTTGCATATGATTAACGCAAGGCGAGTTGCCGCATCTAAAAAAATGATGAACACGGCGGAATTTTGTCATCCGCGGGCTCGGGCTCCAAAGTTTAAATACGGGGCAACGTTTGCACTGAATGTGCGTCAAAAGTTTTGACGCACATTCGGCGCAGACGGAGTATAAATATGCCCCCAAGTGTTGCAAGGCTTCTGGACTCAATGTCCTGTCCGCATGGAGAAGACCGAGATAACAGTATATCCAGACTACACAATGGAAGTCCAGCGCAAACATGCCACTTTCACTAAAGTGAAACAGGTGCTCGGAGACAAGAACATTACTTACTCCCTCTTGTTCCCGGCCCGATTGAGAGTGATAGATGGAGACAGAACTCTCTTTCTCCCGTCAGCGGAGGATGTATGGACATGGTTACATGCCAAGGGCCTGGTGGATCCAGTGGAGGAACCTGATGGAAATGGAGAATGCCTGGAACAACGTCCTCGACGGAAGAAAAAAATAAACACCGGGATCGAAACACGCCCATCAAAGTTACAGGCCGCGGATGCACAGGCACAAGACCTAAAAGAGGCAAATATATTCGCGACAGCGCAAACACTGTCCAGAAATGAAATCAGGGACACAGACTCAAATTCTTCACGAGGCCGCCTAAGCCCCCCCTCGTCACCACTTATATCTGGCCCGACCTGACACCACGCACGGCTGATGACATATGAAACAATGCACGCAGATTTAGAAACACTAAAACTCCAAGTCCTCAGGGACATAAAAGAACATAATGAGACATAAATGGCGCCGGAAATACTAGCGCTGAGGAGGACGCGTGAGAACACTGACTCGGATATGCTAAGCCCCCCCTGGCTGGGAGGGTAACAGACCAGAACCCGGAAATGCAAACTGGATCAGTTCTCACTCTAAAGGGCCGGGCGCGGCTGGGAGACCAGGCGACCAAGACTATCAGGGAAACATGATTATCCGTGTGGGCTACGACTACTCGTAGACCCAGATTTTCCCAGACCACGCCTCCACACCTACATGGGTTACCGAATGGACCTTGAATGGAGTAACGTATTTGTTGGCACCGGTTGTGCTACACAGTTTGTTGTGGTTTTGGTTATTGTAAGTTTTATTACGCCACTGCGCTTTTCTCAACACGCGCCACATCTTTCATGCTCAGGGGGAATTGGTGGGGGGGTCCCTGGTTGGGGGGGTTTTTGGTTGATAGGGGGATGCTACAGCACGAACTAAATCTAATGCCATGGCTACATATAATATTTTAACCTGGAATGTAAGAGGAATGGCTAATACCTCTAAAATGCTGCAGAATATTCAATTACCTTAAGCGTCATGCAATACACATAGCAATACTCCAAGAGACACACCTCACAGCTGATGAACTGGGTAGAATTGATGGAAAGTGGTCAGGAACGACATATGGCACTAAAACATCGGCATACGCGAGAGGAGTGTTGGTATGGATAGCCCCTGTGGTTCCCTATTCAGTTAAGCACACACAAATAGACAAGGATGGAAGATATGTTCACCTGAGAGGAGAATTGGATGGGAAACAACTGACTATAACAGGAATATATTCACCCAATACCAAACAGGGAGATTTCTTACTGTCCACTTATGCAGCTCTGTCTTGGGACCCGTCATTACCCAGCATATGGGGGGGGGATTTCAATTGCGTACCAGATGTAATTATAGATAGATCCCACCCTCCGCTTGAGGGCGCCCATGGTAGAAGACTCTCCCAAGCGCTGAGAACTTGGCTGATAGAAAGGAGACTACATGATGTATGGAGGAGCTTGCACCCCACAGACAGAGAATACTCTTTCTTTTCCACCAACTTCATACTCGGATAGATTTGCTACTATGCTCAAGCGAACTCACTCAACTCTTGGTCAAGGCATCATACCTGGCTAAAACTATATCAGACCATTGCCTATTAGTGGCAGCAGTGTGATGGGGCAGGTTGATCACATGCATTCCTATCTGGCGCTTGCAGCCAATCCCTGTTACGGGATCCCCCCTTCCGAGCTGAGGTGGCAGAGGGAATAGATTCATACTTTAAAATAATTACAAAATCGGCATCATCAAGGGCAGTAGAGTGGGACGGACACAAGGTGGTGGTAAGGGGTTTATGTATGTCGGCATCTGGCAGAGTTCGACGAACGCTGAACGTAGAGCTGCACAACATTGAGAGGAAGCTGCAGGAGGCGGAGAGGGGGGTGGAGATGGGTGCAGGGGACATGGGGGATCTGACTGAACTAAAAAAACAATGGGTCGAGACTGGTGCCCGCTTGCGAAAATTTGATTACCAACACTATTGGCGCGTTTACATGCAGAGGGGGACCGCTCCAGCAGATTACTGTCCTGGCTGGTGAAAGGCGAACAACAACACTCCACCATAAACGCCATCCGTTTAGATGCGGGAAACATAGTTAATACTCAGCTGGAGATCAATGAGGCCTTTAGACAATAATATGCCACTCTGTACAAGGTGGCTCCCCACCCGCCCGAGGAACAGATGAGGGAATTCTTCCAGACATCCCAATTAACTAGGCCGACGGAGACACAATGATCAGATTTGGAGAAACCCATAGCACTGGACGAGATCCAGCAAGCTCTGAAACAAATGGCTCATAATAAAGCCCCAGGGGGGGATTGGCTCCCGGCAGAGTATTATAACATTTTCTCAACGCAAACAGCAACACCATATCTGGAAATGCTGCAAGAAGCATATGCACGGGGTCACCTCCCAGAATCACAAAGGGAAGCAATCATTGTGGTCCTCCACAAAAAAGAGCGTGACCCTCTAGATGTCCGGTCCTATCGGCCCCTGTCTTTGTTAAATTCTGACTGTAAACTGTTGGGGAAGGTGTTAGCAAACCGTCTTCTTCCACTGATGACGATATTAGTTTACCCGGATCAATCCGGTTTCATACCCGCCCGCAGCACTCATACTAACATCAGATGCCTCTTAAGACTAATAGCTGAGACCCCGGAATTAGACTACTCACGAACAGCAGTTTCACTAGACGTAGAAAACGCATTTGACACACTGGGCTGGCCATACTTGATGGAAGCCCTAAAACACATGGGTTTCAGAAACACATATGCAGACCCGAAAGCAAGAGTGAAGACAGGTGGGATTATATCAGAGGGGTTCGCGATAGGTAGAGGCACCAGACAGGGCTGCCCCCTGTCGCCTCTCCTGTTCGCACTGGCAATTGAACCACTTACGGCGCGATTATGATCTGAGGCTCCGCACTGGGGTATTCTTGACAGGAGTGAACACAAGGTCGTCTCCCTATATGCGGATGACGCACTACTATACTTGCGCAACCGATCGGAATCCCTACCGGATTTATTACAACTACTAGATACATTTGGGGACATATCAGGCCTACAAGTAAATTGGTCGAAATCATGTTTGTTCCCGATGCAACTGATTCCGAACCCCCAGAGAGAAACAATCTCTACACACAATTTACAGTGGTGTCACACCACCTTCAAATATCTAGGGGTGCAAATATACCATGACGAGCTTGACCTCAGAGAGGGGAACTTGGACTCGATGATTAGATCTATAAGAGGCTCGATGCCCTTCTGGTGTTCACTTCCACTCTCACCCTTGGGGAGAGTGGCAATAGCTAAAATGATCATATTACCTCGGTTCTTGTATTACTTCTCGGCCTTGCCGCTTAAGCTCCCCAAGAATTACTTTGTGCCCCTATCCAGCCTGCTGACGGACTTGACATGGAACGGGGACACCGCCGAGTGGCTCTAGCCAAGTCTTATATGCCACTGGAGAAGAGAGGGATGGGTGTACCTCAGTTCGAACTGTACTATGCAGTGGCACAAATACACTGGATCATGGACTGGATGTGTAACCCAAACGGCTCGGAGGGGCAAACGGTGAACACCTCGCTGAGACAATCGAACGTGTTAAATTGGCTTGTCGGCCGACAAAACCCATTGTACCACAGCAATACTCTGTTGGGAGTGGCGGAATGGGTATGGCGCCGATATGTGATGTCGAAGGGACGGACCCCACCGTACTCACCCAGAATCCCATTGCTCGCCACTCCGGGAATAAATAGTATAAAAGGGCAGTTTAAATTAACCACGTAGGTCACTAAAGGTGTGCATACAATTGGAGCTATATTTGGGGAGGGACACCTCCTACCATATGAGACACTGGCAAACACGTTCGACTTAGGCAGGGGTGAATTTCTCACGCACAGGGCACTGCAGCAAGTAGTGCGCAATACTTGGGGGAACGGCAATAGTGAGCCACATACATCATCGGTACTCCATGAATTATTGCTGAGGGCGGGCGCTTAATCAGATATATTCTGGATATATAAGATACTACAGGATTATCCAGAGGAGGCTCAGACACAAGCAAAAACCAGGTGGGAGACGGCCTTGCTTTCACCTTTGCCCATACAAATGTGGAGCACAGCGCTTGCAACTACACGAGAAGTGTTGCGAAATGCCCGTTTCCGATACACACAATTCAATTACTTACACCAGACATGTCTTACTCCAGCTAGGATAAAGCGTATGTTTCCACAATCCACCCCAGATAGCCCGAGATGCGGGATGCCGGAGGTTGATTTTTTACATATGACATGGAGTTGCCCACCGGTACTCCGTATATGGCAGGAGGTAACGACGCAGACGGCTGTCTGGTCGGGATTACCCTTACTCCCAACTCCGGAATCCTGCCTATTGGGAGTGTGCCCATGACAAGGAAAGGACAAACAGAAACATAGGGCACTGACCTTGCGTTCATCTTACTTACAACGCTTAATAGCGATACAGTGGAAATCGCCCAGTGCCCCAGATATACATCGATGGGCATCGGAGATGTTGCATTGGGCTAAGGCAGAGACACAGGTACTGCACACACTGCGCGACAGTGGGGTGGAGATTAAGGGGGCGGACATATGGGACTCCCTCATAGAGCAGCTAGAACAAAAAGATGACAATCGACCTCCCTGAACCGTTGCTATCCCATCAGTATGTATGTTTTCATGTCACCTCCCCCTTGTTTCCGAGGTCTCATTGTAATGAACAGCCCGTCTCCTCCTTCTCCATGTCTCTTCTCGTCCTCCCCCATGTCCCCACCTCTCTTCCCCCCCCTCGCCCTCCTGGCCCTTCCCTCCCTGACACTTCCCCCCACATTATCGGACATGTGTTGGGACCACCGATGTGCAATTATACTTATGAATGGCGTTTCACTGTTAATCTTTTCTTTTTGAATGTTGATCGAGAGATCTGTTGATGTATCATGTAGACAGAAAAGATGTCCTAGATGCAAGACAACTCGATATAATAACTTGTTGTTATTATTAACTCACTTTAAAGAATTGGATAAAATCAATAAACAGATTTTTTTTTAAAATGTGTGTGGGATCTGTATTTAGTTGTCAACCATTGACTTTTAGTGGTTTGGTCCCAGCTTCTGTATGCAAAGGGGACATAGCTCCACCTGTCCTTCACGTGATGTGCCAGTCAGGTTGTGGCTGTATTATGTACATATGGGTGTATGTGCGTGTGATATGCAATTAATGCGGTATAGTGTGCCATGTGGCATATGTGTTGTTGTCTGTACATCTGTGTTCCGCTGCTCATGTGTGTTTAGTATGGCGTATGTCTTGTTTGTCCTACAAGGTTGGTGTGTTGTTTGTGTACTGAATAATATGGTGGCTTACCTACAAGTAGCCCATTGCCATATTGCCCACCCTGGAGCCGGTGATGGTGGAATGCCGGAATTTGTAGGCATCATGGATGCTGCTAGGATATTTGGCTAGGATGTTTATGAAGAGTCCACGGTGTCAACAAAGACTTGCACATTTATCCAAATGGTGTGTTTGCGGTTCCTGTAGAGGTGCTCCGTTGCTGCAGGTGGCACAAGTTGGACATGGGTATGTTGTGTAGCCATTTCAGTTATAGCTCCATGCACGTGATTTTAGTATACGAGGCCTGCCGCTGTGCACTTTAACCTAGATATATTTTATTCGGCTACATTTTATTATTGTTACAATAGCCACTTTTATGGTCTTGTTTTATTTCTTTCTATCTAACTGTTTTTGCCTGGGCCAGCACTCTGTTCTCAAACAAGACAATCTTGCTCGCTCTGTGCTTCTTCCAAGACTGCAGTAAGATAGGTTGCCTGTGAACGTGGTACGAGTTTTGTCTCTGACATTCATAGAAAAACACACATCCTTACGTAGGGTCATTTTCTCAGAACATCAGCTGTTTTATTATAAAAACACTTCCCTTACAAATTAGAGGGAGATTCCAGCCAGAGAACCACAACTGTATGCTGGTTCCTGAACGCTTTGATACAGCTGCTTCTGCAGACTTCAGGCCTTTGCTCAGGTATGGGGGATGATGTCTTCCCAGGGGAACCTGAAGGGCAGAATTAGAGCTTAACACGCTGTGCTCTTTTAAACCTAGGTAGGAATTAGTCTATTGACTCTAGTGACAATATCGTAGCGTTATTTCTATGCTTTAATCTCCTTGTCACAATTTCAATCTTGTCATGCTGTATTGTTCTGATTATTGCAGCCCATGCTTTGCTATCTAAGATGCAGTCGCTTCATTAAAATCTTATTGAAGCATATACTGCCTCTGTTTGTCATTGTGTATGTGAGACTAATGTAACTGAGAGAAATGGATGATACCTGAGTGACCACAGTTTCCCTGAGAAATCAATTATGTCATGCACTCGGCTGCCCAACCATCCCTGCCCTTGGGTAGAGATGAGGCACTGCTAGTTAGCCGGAGCAAAACCCAGATTGGAGCAACAGCTGTCACCTGTAGTGGGTCAGACTCATTCTCCCACACTGCAGGCGATTCTGCCGCTCAAAATCCAGTAGTCTCATTAGAATAATGAGAGCCTACGTGACAGGTGCAGTCCATTGCATCCAGCCCAAGCAGGAACCCAGCAATTAGGTAGAAACCTTGCTTGGTCTCCTGCTGCAGTTGCTGGATGTTGGGGAAGCAGATGTGGTGAGGTGTGAGGTGGATGATTGCATCCAGAACCTTTGGTTGGAAGGCCCAGTAGGATGGCTGGAAGATACAAGCTACTTGTGCTCCCATTGTCTGAAATGATCCTGACACCACATATGGAGGACAGCGAGGAGTTTGGTCATGGACAGAATATTTGTTGAAGTTTCCACCCTTGCAGTGATGTCTGGCGCTATGTGGTGCAGAGGGTGCTCAATTGACTCCCGCTTCAGATGGTAGGTTCTGGTGCCATCTTGTCCCCTGAGCCCAAGGATGGTTATACACTGTCAAAATGTCCTCTCCCGCCTTTTGCGCTGCCTTTGTGTCTGCTGTGGTGGTGCTGGAGGGACCTGTTGTCGTTGCTATCGTCTGCGGTGTGTGCTAAGCTGGAGCATTAACAGTTTCATGTTGTCCAGGAGGTTGCCAATGCTCCTTCTGTGTGTTTTTCTTAAGTAGTGGTGTGTGGGCCTCATTTAACGCCTGGTCTGACCAGGCGTTAAAATTTGACACAAATCAGGATTGCATCATTTTTTTAGACCGATTCCTTTCTATGGGTTGTTTTAGCATTGGAGTGTAAATATGGTTCTGGAGGGCTAGCATAATTGTTTGGAAGGGAACGCCTATTGTGCATATCATTGTGGCAAAACGAAGCAAGGTGGGTTGCCGCTCCCTAAAAATGATGCTAACTCAGATATTTTGATGCTAGATTGGTCTAGCGTCAAAATATAAATGTGGTGGTAGGTTATCATCACTTTGCATTTAAAAAAATGACGCAAAGGTGGCACAAACTTTTCATAACTATGGGCCATGGATTTTCATCTACTTTCAATTGGTTTGTGCTTGGCTTGCAGTGTGCATGGACGTGTGCTTGGCTTGGAATGTGCATGAAGTGGCGTAAGGCTGGCGGTGTGCATGGACTGGTGCTTGGCTGGCAGTGTGTGAGTAGTGACTTGCTGCTGGTCATTACTCACACTGCTAGCCAAACACCAGTCCACATACTCCGTCAGCTGCCAGCCAACAGCCAGTGTGATTTCTGTGTCAGTCATGAGTGCATATGAAAGTGATGGGCCCTTGAATGGCACTATCTGTTGATGTGAGTGTTGTAATGAGCTGGCTGGCGAGGTGAATGTGTGTGTCATGCATGACTGGTGTGTGAATGACTGGTAAAGTGGTTGGTGCTTCTTCGCTGCTGAGGCTAAGGCAGATACCTCGTGAGCTTTACAGCTCACGAGCTGTGAGTCATTGGCTCAGTTTTTTTACTTTTCATTATTAACAGCCTATTTGATTTTTGCGAAATCTCTAGTTATAAAATTTACATTTGTAACCTTCCACTCACCCAAGTGCAAAAACAAGCCACTATGGCACTCATTACAACCCTGGCGGTCGGTGATAAAGCGGCGGTAATACCACCAACAGGCCGGCAGTAATAAACATGAAATAATGACCAGGGCGGAAACGCTCCGACAGACAGCCACTTTAACACACCGAACGCCAGGGCGTAACCAACAGGCACCACGGCAGTAACCGCCAACAGCCAGGTGGAAGAGAATGTACCAACCACAGTAGACACACCTATCTGCCACCTTTTCCGGGGCGGTACCAACAACTTTAAAAGCCTGGTGGAAACAGAACACAGAAGGGAAACGACTCACCTATGGAGACTCAAGGAAGAACCACGCCACCATGGAGCCCGAGCTGCATGTGTTCCCCATGCTCTTCTACCTTCTGCTCCATTACGAACACCAACGCAGGCGAAGACGACCACGGTGAGTACTGCCACCTAGCACACAGGGGAGGGGGGAGGAAAAGGAGAGTGACACACACACAACACACAACACCCCCACCCCAACACCACACACACAACCAGATGCAGTAACATAACATGTACACCCTGTGCCCCTCAGGAATAATGCAAGGACAACTACTAGAGTGTAAAAAGGCTGTAATAAGATAAATATAGGTGAAATACGTGCATCCAAGTCAAAAAGTATATACATATTTACAATGCAAGGGACACTGCCCAGAGCTCAATGTCCGTGGGCCACAGGGCCACATCACAAAGTCCAAGGCCCAACCTCACTCCTGCAACAACAATGAGAGAACACTGCAGGGGCATCCGGTCGAAAATAGACCGGCATCTCAGGGGGACAGGGAATGGGGGGGGGCACCTCGGCCAGAAGATGGTACAACTCCACTGGTCCAGGAGGGGGCAACATGTCCTGTGCATGGTCCTGGGGAGTGCAAGGCCACAGTCTCTCAAGTGGGTGATTTGCCCACTGTTTGGTCCTGGGGAGTACAAGGCCACACTCTCTCAAATGGGTGATTTGCCCACTGGTTCTGTAGGGGACATTGTGCCCAGTCTGATTCATCCTGGGAAAAATGGGGTGAGTGGATGGCATCTCTACTGGTTCTGGAGGGGCATTGTGCCCAGTGAGCTTCATCCTGGGAAGGATGGGGTGAGTGGATGGCATCTCCAGTGGTTCTGGAGGGGGAAACATGCCCTGTGATGCAGATCTTGGGGAGTGCAAGGTCACAGTCTCTCACCTGGGTGTCAGACCCACGGGATTTGCTGTGACCAGGCCTCATAACAGCCCATGGACGCATGACTACACACTGTCCGTCGGCGTTGACGGCTGCTCAGTGGTGGCAGTGGTGGTGCTGGTGGCGGTGCTAGCAGTGGTGGGGGGAGGCTCCAGCCCTTCCCCTGCATCCTCGGACGGCTGCCCACTGGGGCTGCTGCTGCTGGCAGTGGTGCTGGAGGTGGTGGCGGCAGTGGTGGCGGGAGGCTCCAGCCCATCCCCTGCAGCCTCGGACAGCTGCCCAGTGGGGCTGCTGCTGCTGGCAGTGGTATTGGTGGCAGTGCTGGCAGTGGTGGGGGGAGGCTCCAGCCCTTCCCCTTCAGCCTCGGATGGATGCCCACTGGTGCTGCTGCTGCTGCTGCTAGCAGTGGTGCTGGTGGCGGTGCTGGCAGTTGTGGGGGGAGGCTCCAGCCCATCCCCTGCAGCCTCGGACAGCTGCCCACTGGGGCTGCTGCTTCTGGCAATGGAGCTGGTGACAGTTCTAGCAGTGGTGGGGGAGGCTCCAGCCCATCCCCTGCAGCCTCGGACGGCTGAACCACCATAGTTGGTGGTGGGGGCTCTGACTGAGTCCCAGCACCAGGCCTCTTGTCCTTTTTGCCTGCTGGTGCAGGCCCCTTGCCCTTCCTGCCAGCAGCTGGGGATGGCTTCTTGCTCCTTTTGGCAGCGGCTGGGGACTGCTCCATGCCCTTCCTCTCAGAAGCCGGGATTGCTCCTTGCCCTTCCTTTCAGTAGCGGGGGGGGCTCCTTGCCCTTTCTTTTTGCAGCTGGGTGTGCCTCCTTGCCCTTCCCTGCAGCAGCTGGAGGTGCCTCCTTACCCTTCCTTGAGGTACTTGGTGCAGGCACCCTATCAGTGTGGCTGCCTGGTGCCCCGGATCCTCTCCCACATGGTGTAGCTATGGACACTACTGTGCCCGTGGACTGGGTGGCTGAGGTGCTTGTCTGGGTTTTGACTACCCTGGCCTGGCGTGAGGGGCGGGGGGTGAGGGCTAGGGAAGAGGTCATTGTTGGTGAGGAAAAGCTTCTTAGGGGCATTGGGGCGGGAAGAGGGAGATGGTTTGGGAGTGGAGGAAGAGGGAGTGGTTGTAGGAGGTGTCAGTCTGCTGTGTTTGGATGCAGGTGCATGGGCTGGATGCTGTTGTGAGGTGGAAGGCTGTTGGGTGTCTGAGTGCTTACGTTTGTGTACTTTGGGAGGAGGGAGCACAGACACAGTGAGAGAGGACACAGGGGACGTGTGCATGGAAGTGGGGGTGGTGACTGCCAGTGAGGGGCGTGTGGTGTTAGCTGTGCTGGTGATGGGGGTAGTGGGTGAGGATGTAGTGCATGCAGGTGTGAGTGTAGACGCAACTGGGAGGGAGGTGGAGGATGAGAAGGAGGGGGACACAGTGGAGGCAATAGATGTTGGTATGTCTGCATCTGGATGCTTGTGTTTGCCATGTCCACTAGCGTGTTGTCCTGGGTGCATGCTCATCTGCCTGTGTGCTTGGGATAGGTTGGGGTTGAGGGGAATGGGATTGGGTAGAGGAAGTTGGAGGGCGGAGGATAGAAACAGGGACAATGGCTGCCATCAGAGAGGAGGCCAGAGCCTGGATTGATGTTGGGCCGCCATGCCAGTGTGAATGCCCTTGAGTAATGCATTTGTCTGTTGCATTTGGGCTGCCAGTCCCCGGATGGCATTCACAATGGTTGACTGCCCAACAGAGATGGATCTCAGGAGGTGCATAGCCTCCTCACTCAGGGCAGCAGGGCTAACTGAGGCAGGGCCTGAGGTGCCTGGGGAGAAGGAGATGCCCACCCTCCTGGGTGAGCGGGCATGGGAAACTCACTGAGGGGCTGCTGAGAGGGCTGTCCTGGTACGGGTGTGGCGCCTGTACCCATAGCAGGGGTGGGCACAGAGGTGTCTGCCACCACCAGGGAGCTTCCACAGGAGGAGAAATCTGTGTCCGAACTGTCTCTGCCGTGGTGCTCCCCTCACCCTCCGTCCCACTGGTGTCCTCACCGTCGGTGGATTCCGCATCCTGGGCCCTGTGGGATGCAGCTCCCTCCGTCACCGGTGCCTCTGCTCCTCCACCAGATGATGCTAATGCACATAAGGACAGGGTGACAAAACAAAAAGGGGGGGAGACAAAGGATACACTTGGTCAATGGCGGCAACAACACCACCATTAGCGTACACGACGCACACACACAGGGAACAGCCCTACGTACTAGGCAACGCACTACCAGTCACAATGCCAGTCACCAGCCCATGGATAGGGACACCTAACGCCAATTGCAGCATACCTGAGACTCATAGACCCCTGCCCAGTATTGGATGCCTGCTAGCTTGGTTGGAGGAATTTTACATCAGATCCCTGCCCAACATGGTACCTCCTCTGCAATGTCAGGCCGGGCCTAGGGGCACTAACAGGCCCACATCCCACACCCGGATACCACCCCACCAGGTGCGAGTTGTATATTGGGGCACTGTACTCACCCCCTTGTGGCTGCTGTGATGCCCCCAAGTGCCCATCCAGCTCCAGATAGGCCACCGCCAGTATACGGGCCATCAGGGGGGTCAGGGTTCGACGGGCACCCCTTCCTCGTTGGGAAGCCATCCCCAGCTGGACCTCCTCCCACCATTTGTGACAGTGGGTGCTCCGCCTGCTGTAGACCCCCAGGGTCCGCACATCCTTGACGATGGCACACCATATACCCTTTTTCGGATGGAAGCTGACCTGCAGGGAAATGGACTCAGGGAAAGGTATTAGTCTGACCATCCTGTCTGTTACACTTATAGCCGTCCATGCCCCTTCTTATCCTCATTAGCACAGACATGGCAAACTATACATGCTGCACGCTGCCCAGGGCCCATCCACCACACCCCCTACATGAGGCCTTTACACATAGCACTCCATGCATTCACGTCCCATGCATCGTACTCACAGTGTACTCACCTGTTGGTCTGGAGGCCCATACAGCATTCAGTACTGGGGTAAGACCCCATCCACTAGTCTCTCCAACTCCGCTGAGGTGAAGGCAGGGGCCTTTTCACCAGTGACACGAGCCATGGTCAGTTCCAGACCCAGGTCACAGCAGCACATGCAGTGTAGGTCATCTCCTATTGAAGGTCAGGTAGCAAGTGAGTGAACAGATAGAAAATGGCGGTGACATCCGTGGCGATGCATGCCCTCACCGCCGGCGAACATCACCATTGGCCACTGTACCCCACAGAGTCTAATGTTAACCAATGAGGAGTTGCACAGCGGTTTTCGACCACCTCCCACAACGGCGCACAATGTCAGCGGAATTACCTCATTTCCACCTGTCCCTCCAAACAGGACAGGCGGACGCCATTTCAGGGGGGGATGCAGTCCATGGCTCCTAACTGCGTCACAGTACATATATGCACCATTCGGACCTCTCCAACAAAATACTGTTACAATCACAACATGCATTGGAGTGTAGTGGTCGGAAATAAGAGATACTGACCAGCTGCTCACCATTTTGCCCCATAGATTGCAACCACTGTGGATGACTATGAGATGGAGACATCCCCTGTGTACAGACCCATGGTGGACTTGGCAGCAATGGTGGACAGGCACATTATCCTTACCTAAAGGCTGGACAGGGCCACAATCACAGTGCTGTGTGTCCTATTGGAGCCTGACCTAATCTCTGCTATCCGTCACCCCACCCGGATCCCCCCTCTTGTGCAAGTGCTATCAGTGCTCCATTTCCTGGCAACTGGCTCCTTCCAAGTGACAGTGGGCTTGTCAGCAGGAATGTCACAGCCAATGTTCTCAATAGTGCTGACCAGAGTGTTGTCTGCCCTGATTAAACACATGCGCAGCTACATCGTTTTCCCCCAGGTGGAGGATTTGGCCACAGTGAAAGCTGATTTCTATGCAATGGGACATATCCCCAACATTATTGGGGCAATTGATGGTAAACATATTGCATGTGTCCCCCCCACCCACGGTGAAATGAACAGGTGTTCAGAAATCGAAAGAGCTTTCACTCCATGAATGTGCAGATGGTGTGCCTGGCGGGCCAGTACATCTCCCACGTCAATGCAAATTATACTGGGTCTGTGCATGATGCTTTTATCCTGAGGAATAGCAGCATCCCATATGTGATGGCTCAACTCAAGAGGCACAGGGCGTGGCTAATAGGTGAGCCCTGGTTCCCACCCAGTATAAGTTGGTTAAAGGGTATGGTGTGGGACGTAAGGGTTGGTGTGTGGCTAACAGTTGTCCCTCAATATTTGCAGGTGACTCTGGTTACCCCAACCTCTCATGGCTATTGACCCCTGTGAGGAATCCCAGGGCAAGGGCAGAGGAAAGTTACAATGAGACACATGGGCGAACAAGAAGAATTATATAGAGGACCTTTGGCCTCCTGAAGGCCAGGTTTCGTTGCCTCCATCTAACAGGTGGATCCCTGTACTACTCACCCAAGAAGGTCTGCCAGATCATCGTGGCATGCTGTACGTTGCACAACCTTGCCTTACGTCGCCAGGTGCCTTTTCTGCAGGAGGATGAGGCTGGAGATGGCTGTGTGGCAGCAGTGGACCCTGTGGACAGTGAAGATGAGGAGGCAGAGGATGAGGACAACATAAGTGCAAAAAATGTGTCAATACTTTCAATGACACACAGATAAGACAGTGTAACTTCACATTTAATTGACAGTTTAGTGTTTGACATTGTCACTGGCAAGCTGATTTTCCCACTTCTATGGCCACTCACTGTACCCTTTGGCATCTCTTTTTGCAGATATTTGAGCCCCACTATTGCTCCTGGTGTGTTGACTGAAGCCAACTACAGGTCATTCCTATGTATACATTACAGTACAGTTGATTTTCAATGTTTAAACCTTGTTAAACTAATACATACTTAAATCATTTGACATACTCCATAATTGTATTTTTTTCAAAGGGTGTTTATTTAAGTGCTAAGAAGTAGAGGGGGATGTGCAATGGGCTGGGGTGATGGTGGAGAAAAATCCAGGGTAGAGTCCAGTCTATTTGTTTTCATAGGTGCATTGTCCATGTGGGCATAGGAAGGGGAGCAATGGCAGTTCAAGGTGGACAAGGTGACAGAGTGGGACACAAGAGTGACAATCAGGAGACTCTTATTTCCTGGCAGGGGTCTTGGCAATAGTCTCTGGCTTCTAACTGGATCACAGGGAACGTTTGCGGAGTGGTTCTCCTTCTGCAGGGGGAGAGGTGCTGGCGGCTTGTTGGTCCTGTGGTGGGCCTCCTGTCCACTAGCGGCAGCAGAGGTGAAGGGCTGTTCATCAGTTTGGATAGTGCAGGGGCGCAGTGGGGTGCCACTGCCTCCGCATAGTGTTGGCAATGACTGCCAGCACCCCTGCAATGGAGACCAGGGTGGTGTTGATGTCCTTCAGGTCCTCCCTGATCCCCAGGTACTGTCCCTTCTGAAGCTGCATGTTCTCCTGCAACTTGTCCAGTATCTGACCCAGCATATCCTGAGAATGTTGGTATGCTCCCAGGACCGCAGTGAGTGTCTCTTGGAGAGTCGGTTCCCTGGGCCTGTCCTCCCCCTGTCGCACAGCAGTCCTCCCAGCTTCCCTGTTGTCCTGTGCCTCTGTCCCCTGAACCGTGTGCTCATTGCCATTAACCCCAGGTCCCTGATCGTCCTGTGTTTGTGGGGTGGCCTAGGGTCCTTGTAGTGGTGGACACACTGCTGATTGACGTGTCCTCAGGACAGAGGTATGGGTCCGCTGGGTGGGTGCTGTGGTGGTGTTTCCTGAGGGGGGAGGCTCTGTGGTGGTTTTAGACTGTGCCTGGGTAACCGACTGTCTGGAGATCCCTGATGGGCTAGGTTGGTCCTCCAGATCCAGGCATGCAGAGCTGCTGTCATCACTGTAGGCCTCTTCTGGGGATGCGGGAGTGGATGTTACTGCCACCTCTTCTCCGGTGACATTGGCTGGGGGACCTGTGTGGATGTAAACGCAGTGTTATTGTTTCTGCGTGTGACATCATGTGCATGGGTGTGTTGCCCTCTATGGTTGTTGTTCCCCTGGCCTTTGTGAGAGTTGCTATTTGGTGGGCTAGGTGATTATCTCCAGTGTGCATGCAGTGTTGATAGGTGTCCATGCAGGTCTGTGAGGGGTGTCCATGCATTGGTGTTACATGCAGGGCTTGGTATTGGGATGAGTGGGTTGTGATGGTGGGGTATGTGGGAGGTGGTGAAGTGATGGGAGTGAGGGTAAGGGTGGGGGTTTGTGATAGCATGCAGGTAGGGTGGGAGGGATATAGTTGTAAAGATTTGACTTACCAGAGTCCAGTCCTCTTGCTACTCCAGCCAGGCCCTCAGGATGTATGATTGCCAAGATTTGCTTCTCCCATGCTGTTAGTTGTGGAGGAGGATGTGGGAGTCCACTGCCAGTCCTCTATACAGCTAGTTGGTGTCTTGATGCTGTGGATCACACCTTCCCCTGTAGGTCGTTCCACCTCTTCCTGATGTCATCCCTTGTTCTTGGGTGCTGTCCCACGGCTTTGACCCTGTCCACGATTCTCCGCCATAGCTCCACCTTCCTAGCAATGGATGTCTGCTACACCTGTGCTCCAAATAGATGTGGCTCTACCCGGATGATTTCCTACACCATGACACTTAGCTCCTCCTCAGAGAATCTGGGGTGTCGTTGTGGTGCCATGGGTGTAGTGTGAGTGGTGTGGGTGAGGGTGTGTGGGGTGATGTGTTGGGGTGTGTGATGTAAGGTGCGTGGATGGTGTATAGGAGATGATATTATGTGGCTCTGGTTGTGTGGGTGCTCTTGCTGTATCTCTCTCTGGTGGCAATTCTTTCTAGTCGTAAAGGGTTGTGGGTATTGTGGGGGTGTGTGGGTGTGGTGTGAGAATGGGTGTCAGGTGTGTGTTATTTAAATTGACTAATGTGGTGTTGTATGTGTGTGTATTTTGAGCGTGGCGGTATGTTCCACCAGTGGTTTAACACCATTGAATGTCCGCCACGGTGATTCGTGGGTCATAATGTGATGGGTGTGGTTCTGTTGGCGTAATGGGGTGGGTTTGGATACTGCCAGTTTATCACTGACATTTGAGCTGGCGGACTTGTGTGTGTGGCTGTATAGTGACGGATTGGAAGCGCAAAATTGACAGGAGGCGGCGGCAGCCACTTGTTGAAGGGCAGGAGCCCTTTAAATTTGAACACTCGCGCCCCCGCCCTGCAGGAAGCGCAAAATTGACGGGAGGCGGTGGCAGCCACTTGTTGAAGGGCAGGAGCCCTTTAAATTTGAACACTCGCGCCCCCGCCCGCGGGACGCGCGCGGGCGGCGCCCGGGCAAAGCCCGGGCCAAGGGCAGGCCCGTCCTGCGCCCGTCATCACCCGTAAGAGGCTGGGCTGGGCCACCCCTCCTTCGTTTTCAGTGGAAGGTGACTATTCATATCTAATAACACTTGGAGTATAAACTGGTGGTATTTTTTTTTGCTTTTACTGGGTTTTTGACAGCTTAATTAGTCTGTTTTTGTTTGTAGCTCTGCTGTTGCATTGTTTTTATTTATTCTGCTATTTTTGTAGTAATGGGCAGGAAAAAAGGTCCATTACTTGGTCCACTGGGGGGTGGTGGTGGCGGTAGCAGACAGGGTATTGGCACTACCACATTGGATTCCTTCCTCGCAAGAGCTGTCGGGGTTGTTACAAAGGAAATTGATTTGGCAGAGAGGAGGTTATCCATGGAACTGGAGGATTGGCGCCAGGCCCCAATAGACAATGGCCCTCGTGAGGCCGTGGATGTGGAGGTGGCTTATCTGGGGGAGGATCAAGGTGCTGTTATAGCTGCTGCTGAGTATGTCCAGGTTGAGCCAACAGAGTCAATAGAGGGTTCTGGTGGCCAAGGCCCCTCTAGAAGAAGTAAAAGACTTTTATTATCTTCTCCCCCGGCCTGCCCCATGGATAAATGTAGCCCTCCCCGAGGAAAAAAAAGACCCTAAAGAAATTGATATCCAAGCCAAAAACATCTTTCCTGGAGCTCCCTAAAGGTGCGAGCGGTGACTCTGCACCTTGTCAGCACCTGGGGTGTGATGCAACCAATTTATTGTCCAAATTTCGGGAATTGATCCAGGAGATTCTGTCCCCCGTTTTGGTGAAATTATCAGCCATAGAAAAAACAGTTTCGCAGATATGTGTGCAAGAAAGACAAGGAAGGCATGGGGTAGGTGGATGTGTGGCCTTGACTAGGCATCCCCACCCCGGTGATGAGTTGTCCCTACCAGAGGAAGTTGCGGGGCCCCTGGGAAAAACGTCCTATCCAGTGGTAAATCCTGTAAATTCTGGGGGTCAGGGTGTTTGTGCTGAGACTGCTCCAGCTGCACCGACCTCTCTATTGAGGGCGGGTAGGACTGTTAACATGTCTAGTTGCAGTAGGCAGCCTGATCCGGATTTTGTGGCAGCCGGGGGGATTGGCCAACAGCTGATGGGAAACGATAATTTAAGCTTGCTGATGGCCAGGCCTTCCCTGGCCTGTCTGGATCTCCCCCCAGCATGTGCCCCCTACGTGGTAGTGTTGACAAATGTGCCTGTCCTTGCTCCTGGGGCAATTGAGTCTACAAACCAACTCATAAATAAGGTGGGCCATTGGCTGAGTAACAACTGTGATTTTTCATGTAAGGACTTTAAGGACATTCTGGGGGTTATTCCAACTTTGGAGGAGGTGTTAATCCGTCCCAAAAGTGACGGAAAAGTGACGGATTTACCACCAGCCGTATTACGAGTCCATTATATCCTATGGAACTCGTAATACGGCTGATGGTATATCCGTCACTTTACCGTCACTTTTGGGACGGATTAACACCTCCTCCAAAGTTGGAATAACCCCCATTGTTTGCTAGAAGAATTGGCTGGGTCGGCCCCAAAAATAAGGTGGGGAAAGAAGACTGTATCATTATAAATGTTAGATATCCTGCTCTGACCCAAAGGCTCCTTTCTACCTATCGTTCTGCTGTCCTCAGAGCAGGCTCAATGAGTATGGTCCCTCTGGGCTTTTTTTACAACCACATGCAATTGAGTACTGGTGTGTCTCTTGGCTATGGCAAGAATCCCCGCCAGGGTCAGAATAACCTGCAGGCGACTAGGAGAAGAACTGCTACCAATAGCAATTTATCCTTGGATGGGGTGGAATGACAATGCGCCAATGCATTGGCTGTACAGGAAGAGGTTCCTCCCCAATGTAATCTTATCTCATGGAATATTGCGGGTTATGATGCTAAGTTATCCGATGAAGCATGGGTTGGGTGTGTGACTAACTATGATATTATCATGCTTCAGGAAACCTGGTCGGAGGGGCTGTCTGTGTGGGATGGGTATGATAGATATGCAGTTCCAGCTGTGCAGTCTCTTGGTGGCCGCTCAAAAGGTGGCCTGGTTACCCTAATTCGCCTCTCCAAGATAGTGGGTGCCTTTCAAATTAACTGCAACCACCAAGGTATATTGTTGGTATAGGTAATCTTCTCCAATAATTTTAATATTTTATTGGTTAACTTCTATAACGCTGTGTGGGATGGGGGTGCCAAATTGGGGCTCTGTTCTCCGTTCTTCAGGTTCTGAAATACAGAATGGAGAAGGTGGGGCTGGAATTTTGTGCTATTGTCTCTGGAGATTTTAATGCCAAGCTGGGCAGGTTCAGCACTGTGGTTAATCCCTTTATTCGTGACTGCGAGGACTACTCAGCGTATGGTCTGCAGGACTCGAGAGGTAGGGAGCTAATAAAGGAACTCAGGAAGATGGGCTTTCTGAATTTTTATGACATAGAAGCAGTAGGTACCCACCAACTTCCAACTTATGTGGGAAGAGGGTCTGGATCCACCATTGATTACATTTTTGTGTCTCCCCCTTTCAGAGACTTAGTGACTGGGGGTGAAGTGCTAGGGGAGTGCTTTAGCGATCATAATCCCCTTATAGTGTCCTTTAAACTGCCTGGGGCCCTACGTAAACTAGGACGAGGTAGGCCTGTAGCAATGGTGATAAAGGACCAGGGGAGGCGGCTTGGGTGGAAGCAAGTGGACACACAAAAAGTTGTAGGAAGGGTGGTGGGGGAAAATTTACATCTATTTATGGAAATACTCCTGATAGAGGCTCCGAATCCTAAGACTGTTTTGGATGCTATAACAGTGGTAAATGCAGCAGTCAGAGACTGCCTTCTCTCAGTAGGCAACCTCCCCAGTAAACGTAAATGTGGCTGGTATGACAAGGCCTGCTATGATGCAAGGGCAAACCTAAAGATGGTTACCAAGAATCACCCTAGAGATTGGGCCCTTGTAAAAGAAGCTAGAATGAGGTATAAAAGGGCCCTGAGGGATAGTAAGCTCAAACATAAAGATAAAGCCTGGGAAGAGTTAGAGCGTGCCACTGCTCTGAAGGACCCGGCCTGTTTTGGAAGGTGGTAAATAGAGGTTCCTTTGAAACAGAAACATCTGAGGGCCTTGGCTGTAACATCTCCCCGGAGGCCTGGGTAATTCATTTTTGTAAAATCTTTGAGGGTATTCCTTTAAGAAATATCCGGGAGAACGTATATGATGTGGCCCCTAACCTAGCAATCAGGTTTTCGCTCCAGGTGGTTATTGATGCATTACAGAGTAGTGCGAGCAATAAAGCTCCGGGCCCGGACTCAATCCCTATGGATTTATATAAAGCTAACCCCCAGCTATGGGCACCTACTCTCCTAAATGTTCTCAATGCAGCAGTTACGGTGGGCATTCCTGCCTCTTGGAGACTGGCATGTATTGTCCCAGTGTTTAAAAAGGGCGATCGTAATGACCCTAAGTCTTATCGCCCAAGGGGGCGTGTCCAAGATGGCGACTGGGTCAGACGCATAAATCGCAGCTCCGACCCGGCCTATAACAAGGATCCTGGTTAAAGACGCCTTGACCCGCGGCGGGGGTGAGAACCCTCCCCCCCAACTGCGGAACAAACGGGACGGAGGCGGCGGCGAGAGACGGGCCGAGAAAGCTGCCCGTGACACCTGGCGCGCGCCCGATCCGTGGGACGCTCGAGGCGCCCTTTCTCGACGCATGATCGCACTGGGAGACGCTCGAGCGCGGCTGGCACTGAAAAACCGAGGCGACTGGAGCCGCGATCGCGTAGGACGGCGGAGCTCCTTACAGATTGCCCCTGCGGACACTGAGCCTTGACGTCCCCGCTTTGACGAGGCTACGTTCGGAGGACGCCGGGCGGGCTAAATAGAACGCTCCGAGTACCCCCTGTGAATCACTGGAGGACACGTGGGCCCTTGATCAGATAACGACTGAAAGGCCACCAGAAACTAAAAAGTATAGTTCCCAGAGGGGCCAATACAACGCAAGTCAGCCATAGCGGGTTGCGACCACGTGGAAGCGCGCCATATCCTCACAGCAGGAACAAGCAAAGAAACGTAGAGCCTAGTCTGAGGGTTGATGAAGAGTGGATGCCATATTAGCGCAAAAATTAACAGGAACGCAGGAGTAAATAAATCGCAGAAGCAACTGGCCTAGGCGGCGCCTACTGGCGAGTGCGTAGTAGGGGAAAAGGAAGGCCGCCTGACATCCTCAGGCATTGAGTCGCAGTTAGACCTCTATTCACCACATATGACGCGTCGCCGACGCTGTAATACTTATCAACTGCGATAAAATCAATCAACACAACGTTGAACTCAGAGATCAGCAAAAACATTGTACGGGAATCTCCTGATGGGAAAACCAAAAACCCCGCGTGCACCCCCAGGAACCATGGACCCCACTAATCCGCCTCTAACATCCGGACCTATAGACACACACCAAACCCTTCAGAAAATGGAAGAAACATTACAAACGCACTCAACACAATTCGAAAAAGTGCTGCAAGCCATCCTTGATACTAAAACAACATTGGAGGCGAAGATGGGATCAATTACAGAAGATGTTAACCTGCTTCGCGCGGACCATCAGATGCTAGCTGAAAAGGTCTCTGAGCTTGAAAAAGACACGTCGCACCTCACACCATCTATGCTGGAGGTTAAATCCCAACTGAGCGCTATAAACGCAGAAGTTGAGAGACTCAAACGCAGGGCCGAAGAAACCGAAGGCAGATCGTGTCGAAATAACATCCGGTTCGTGGGATTTCCGGAACGCGTCGAAGGCCCCAATACAGAACTCTTTATCGAACAGTGGCTGATTGAATCGGTGCTGAAAAATAATGTTCCAAAGTTTTTGTCAATAGAACGCGCCCACAGGGTCCCGGGCAGACCCCCACCGCCGGGTGCTTATCCACGGCCCCTCATAGCAAAACTACTGAACAACCGTGATAGAGACCTTATATTACAACTATTCCGGAAAATTGGCCCAATACACTTTGAGAGCACGCAAATAACCGCCTATCCAGATTTCACAGCTGAAGTACAAAAAAAACGAAACTCATTCTACCGGATCAAAGAGCATCTAAGAGAGCACAATATTAAATACTCCTTGCTGTTCCCCGCTAAACTCCGCGTACAAGACAATACTCGTACTCTATTTTTCACTAGTCCTGAAGATGCATGGACATGGCTCCATGCAAAAGGTCTATCTGACCCACTACCCCCTAATGACAAAAGCCTACCCCCGAGGAATAAACGTAGACCTCGCAGCAAACAAAACAACAAACCTTCCCCTGAACAATCACGAGTCGAACGTTCGCTACTGCTACAATCGACGCTGCGTTTTGCCAATGCATCACCGACATCTCTATCTGGGCAATCAGAAGCAGATCCTGACCTAGAGTTAAACTCCTACTCAACGGAAACTGACCGAGGCCCCAACCTCACTCCACGATCAGCAGATGACATTTGTTAAATCTCTGTCCCTGAACACTGGAGACCATCCCATCCGCTGTCCCTGACTGGATATTTTCGTCGTTTGTGATTGCACAATCACTTTCCTTACCTCGTGTGCTCGACTTGCTGCCGCTCCTGCTTGGCAAAGGCACCAACATACGCAAAAATAGGCCGGGTCTAAGACACTCAACCACCCGTAGCCATGGAACACCCCCGATCCATATGGACTGTTACCCCGAGATGACAAGTTTCGTCACCCCCTTGTTTTTACCACAACTACTACTGTTGCTATATATAGTGGATGTTATTGCTGTAGTTGAATGGAACGTTTTATTGTTATATGTATTGACATGTACTATTTGTAGAGCGTCACATCACAATGTAAACTTTAAAGGCTGGACTCTCACTTCAATAGCCAAGAGGCTAGATGATATGTATAGGTATCAAATAACAAAGACAATCGGGCTTGCGCAACCACAGGCGGTACCCCCCCACATTATCTCACTTAAATCCCATGGCGTCCCAAAATAAGCGCTATACTACACATTAGAAAATCCTCACATGGAATGTAAAGGGCATGGCATCTGTAAGCAAAAGGCAACGGATTTATACATACCTCAGGAGACACCAGATACACATAGCAATGTTGCAGGAGACCCACTTAGATGAGTCCTCGTTGGCATATACCAAAACAAAATGGAAAGGCCAATTATATGGGACCACCTTCTCGACATACGCCAGAGGAGCTATAATCTGGATAGCCCCCGGGATCCCATATACTACGTCCCGCACACAATGCGACCCAAACGGGCGGTACGTAATACTGGAGGGTACTCTAGACGGAAGCCCCTTAGCCCTGATAACATTATACACTCCTAACACAAACCAACGCGACTTCCTAGGGACATTGGGCAGTAGCATGCTCAGTGACCCCGCAACAGATGCCATATGGGGCGGGGACTTTAACTGCGTTCTAGATATCTTGAAAGACCGCTCTACCCCTCCACTAGATCACACCCCGGCTAAACGAGCATCGCTCGACCTGGTAGATTGGCCATTTAATAATGGGCTAAGCGAAATTTGGAGAACTTTCCATCCCACATTACGCGAGTACTCGTTCTACTCACCAGTGCATAAACTTTACACTAGGTTGGATATGTTCTTCGCTACACCTAGCATAATCCCAAAGGTAACTACATCTGACTATCTAGCCCGCACTATATCAGACCATAACCCACACTACTCCATATTGCTATGGGGCTACATACATGCCTGTATTCCAACATGGCGCCTGCAACCAGACGCCCTAACCGACCCCCCTTTTAACACTGAATTGGCCACATGCCTGTCGACCTATTTCTCTCTAAATAAAAACACAACATCAACCCGAGCCACTGAGTGGGATGCCCATAAAGTAGTAATCAGAGGACACTGTTTGGCAGCATCGGTGGGCATTAAGAAAATGCTGACTACAGAATTATAAAAATTGGAAACCAAAATACACAGGGCGGAGATTGAAGTCTCAACAAATAATACCCCACCAGAAACGCTAATATCACTGAAAGCAAAATACAGAGAAACAGATGACAGTCTTAGCAGGCACGACTATAGACACTTTAAAATGAAACAACATGCCGAGGGGGATAGATCGGGCAAATTGCTGGCGTGGTTAGTGCGTCAATCACCGCAATCATCGCCGATAGGAGCTATTAAACTACAAACAGGAATAGAGGTTAACACACAAACTGACATCAACAAGGCCTTCTACACGTATTATCACACGCTATACCAATCCTCTACCCCCCCTAAAGAACAACAACTGGCCGAATTCCTAGTTCAGATTCCCCAAAACTCGAGCATCGTCAACAATGCTGATATCCTAGACGGCCCCATTACTATTGAGGAGCTTCGCCTGGCCCTCTCTCAGATGGCACGTGGTAAGACCCCTGGCACAGATGGTCTACCACCAGAATATTACAACTCACAAAGCACTCACTTGTTACAGCCCCTGTTAGAAGTGTTTAATGAAGCGCGCAATAGAAAACAATTGCCAGATTCTATGAGGGAAGCATTAATAGTGGTCCTGCCAAAACCAGGGCGTGATCCACTGGATGTCAGATCATATAGACCACTCTCTCTACTGAACACTGACTGCAAACTTCTAGGGAAAATCCTAGCAAATAGATTGCTCCCCCATCTGCCACACTTAATACACTCTGACCAGTCGGGATTTATCCCAGAAAGAAACACCTTTTTTAATATAAGGCGCCTAATCCGTATCATGCACAATACCACTGACCCAGATAGTGTGACCGTATCACTAGATATAGAGAAGGCGTTTGACACGCTGGGTTGGGAATATTTATTCAGCACCCTCAAGGCGTTTGGATTCCGGAGCGGCTTCATTAATTGGATTACTACACTATATTCCAAACCAATAGCCCGAGTTAAAACTGGTCAGGTGGTGTCGGAGGCCTTCCCGGTGAACAGGGGAACTAGGCAGGGCTGCCCACTCTCACCATTGCTGTTCGCAATAGCTATGGAACCACTTGCAGTTAAGCTTAGGAGATGTGCACATAAATGGGGCATAAGGGAGTTTGACACATATCACATAATATCCTTGTACGCTGACGACGCCCTGGTATATTTGCGCAATCACTCTGTTTCCCTGCCTGAGATAATGCATATATTGAATAGGTTTGCTCTTGTGTCTGGCTTACATGTGAATTGGGCTAAATCCTGTATCTTCCCTCTGACTTGTTTGTCCCCTGAACAACGAGCATCTCTCCCCATGCATCAACTACCATGGTTGCACCAAACCTTCAAATATTTGGGTGTTCAAGTATATCACTCTATGTCAGACATAAGAGAAGGTAACTTAGATAGGCTGCTCCGCTCCACCCGCAGCTCCTTGTCATTTTGGAGCTCTTTGCCCTTATCGCCTATGGGCCGGATAGCAATAGTCAAAATGCTAATATTACCGAGATTCTTATATTATTTCTCTGCACTCCCGTTGACCTTACCACGCTCGTTTTTCCACAAAGTGAACTCCCTATTAACTGACCTGCTATGGGGTAGAGACAGACGCAGAGTAGCCCTAACCACCACACAATACCCACAAGAGGAGGGTGGCCTAGGCATGCCGAACCTTGAGCTATATTATGCAGCAGCCCAACTTCAATGGGTCACTAAATGGCTCAACGAGCCGTCCAATGCAGAGTCTACAGCAATAATGGCTTATATAACCACAACAATGATACTGACATGGTTATTAACAGGTCTCCCTCATTTACTACATAATACTCCCTTGCTTGACTCGGCCAGACACTGCTGGAAGAGATATGTACAGGGCAAAATGCAGCCCCTCCCCTACTCTCCCCTAATCCCAATACCACAGCTGCCGGGCACCCACGCACTATCCTCTCACCATGATGTACAGGCGGTTAACACTCTGAACATAGGAGACCTATATAGTGACGCCAGAGCAATCAAATTTGCAGACCTGGTGACTGCGGAAGTAATGCAACCACAAGCCTTTCTGACATTCAATGCCATAACTAATCTCCTACGTAACATATGGGGCTGTGGTTACAACAAACCAAACGAATCCCTACTACTTACTACAATACTCTCTATGGGTGAGGCAAAACGCGTTGTTACTAAACTATACAAAATACTCTTAACAAGGAGCTGCAAAGCTCTAACCCAAGCCAAGCATTGATGGGACTCTGTCCTTCCTGCACCAGTTGCACAAAAATCCTGGGACACAGCCCTCACTTCGATCAAATCCGTATCTCGCAACTTCAGACTAAGATATACGCAATTTAAATATGTGCATCACGCATATCTTTCCCCTGCTCGTATTCATAAAATATACCCAGGAGCTAACTCCATATGTCCAAGATGCGCTATCCCCGCAGCCACTTTCTACCACATGGTCTGGGAATGTCACGCGATCAACACTGGCTGGAACCAAATAGTTGCTACAACCGCAGACCTGATAGGCCAGCTACTAACTCCTACTCCAGAATCCTGCCTGCTTAACATACAACACCGCACAAAAAGTGATAAACATATTCACAAGTTTGTAGATTTAGCATTCGTGACATACAAATGCCTGATAGCTACACATTGGAAGGCCCCAAACGCCCCCCCCACTCCCTCTGGCTACGAGACCTACATGATTATACACTGGCGGAATCTCAAACCTTGAGGCAATCACAGCACAGAGGTCAGATACAGGGCGGGATCGAAAGCTGGGACCTCTTTGTAGTTGGAATTGAATCCAAAAACGACAAATACCCACCATGAGGCAGTCCCTTCAAAATTCTTAGGATACGCTAACACTAAAGCTAACCATAGCAATCGAGTTTGCTGTAAACAGCTTCATGCCATTGTAACATCAAGTCTAGCCCATAATATATCTACCCAGCAGCCGCGCTACGATAATGTTATTCCCCAATACCAAAGCACACATACAGAAATGTAGCCTTTAAAACCTGTACAGTTATCTGCTCCCACTATAATAATCGACGCCAACATATATATTTTAGAACAACAATCTCCATGTCATGTGTTATTAGTTATATAATGTTTATGGAAAGCCAGTACACTAATATACAGTTATGTTGTGCAGTGTAATGTACAAATGTTAAGAAAAAACACAAGGAGAGAAGTCGGATGTTCTCTCACCAATTCATATGTAATGTACTGATACTTTTGTACCTTGTTTTGTATCAAGTTTAATAAACAAATAAAAAAAAAAAAAAAAGTCTTAGCCCTATATCCCTCCTGGACTCTTCTGCCAAGATTCTGGGACGGATCATTCTAAGGCGTCTGGAGGCCTGGATGATAGGAAATGACATCTTAAGCCGGGAACAGTATGGTTTTAGGGAAGGCCTCGGTACGCGAGAACAATGTCTTAACTTACTGATGATGATCGGTAAATACCCGCAGGCCAGGAAAGGTACCCTTTATCTTGCTTTTATGGACCTTAGTTGTGCCTTTGATAAAGTAAATCGGTCTATTTTATGGGAGAGGCTAAATCATTTAGGTCTGGATCCTAATATTGTAGAGCTGCTCCGATATCTCCACTCTGGGACAGTTGCAAATGTAAGGGTAGGGCCAAATGGGGAATGCTCAGAGGCTTTTAAACTTTCAAGAGGTGTGCGTCAGGGGTGTGTCCTGGCTCCTACTTTGTTCCTTCTATATACAAATGGACTGTCTGATTTTTTGATGAAACACTGTAGGGATGACCCAAAGGTGAAGGGTATTGATATCCCTGTGCTGACGTACGCGGATGACGCAGTCCTCATGGCCCGCACGATGAATGGTCTCCGGGAAATAGTTAGAGCTTATGTTACTTTTATGTCAGCTTTGGGTTTAGAGGTCAATTTTAAGAAATCACATTTTATGGTTTGTGGAAGACCCCTGAGCAGGGTGGGGGAGCTTGGGGTGGAGGATCAAGTTATTAGCAGGGTCCATGAGTTCCCATACTTAGGGGTGATTTTTGATGAGAAAGGATCCTGGAAACCCTGTATTGCCAGAAGGGTTGTGCTTTTCCATGCAACAGTTGGTGCGGCTTTTGACTTTGCTGTAAGGGTAGGTAGCAGACCTATCAAGCCCCTGCTTGAAATCTATAGGCGGAAATGCCTTCCTGTCCTGCTGTATGGCACAGCACTTTGGGGGTATAGGGATACTCGAGCTCTTACGGTGGAAGAAAATCACTTTTGTAGAAGGCTCCTGGGAGTTGGACAAAACATCCCTGGTTTTTGCCTTCACCTGGAACTGGAGCTTGAGTTTGTGCAGGATACTATCCAGTTGGCTCCCCTTCTGCTATGGATCTCAATCCGGAGTAACGAACATGCTACTCTTAATAGGGAAATCCTAAGGGATTGTTTGGCTTGCGACAATGCAAAGAATATTCCCTGGCTGATGCACATAAGGAAGATGGCTCATGACCTGGGGCGGCCTGAATTGTTTGATTATCCTGAGGGTCTGACTAGCCATGACAAGAAATGGGTTAAGGACAATTTTCTGAGAATACAGGCCTCCAAAAGGGAGGTGGAGGCATTAGGGAAAAAATCAATCAGGGACTACATCATGTTAAAGATGTGGGTGGGCCCTGAGCGCTATCTTTTAGAAATAATGGATGTGAGTGAAAGGTCTCTCATAACTCGATTCCGCCTGGGAAGCATTAGAAGTAATTTGTGTTTCCCGCTAGGTCAGTATGGGGACAAATGTATTAGACTTTGCCCCTGCGATGGGGTGTCCCATCAGACCTTGCTCCATTTTACATTGTTTTGTGTTTTTTATGCACCGTTTAGAACTCGTTTTTTATTACCTCTCCTAAGGCCCAAGGGTTTCGTGCAATATCGTCCTGCTTTTCTGTGGTTACAAATGGCCTCAGATATATTGGTATGGAAGGACCTGGGATCATTCTTGAAGGGAGCTATCACCTGGCGTAATCATGTAGAGTTTTTAGAATGAGTTCTTCTATTTTATTGTTTTTTATGAATGTGGTTTTTATATGTTTTTATATGTTCATATCTATGATGGATGTTTTTATCATATATGGTTTTATTGGTATATTAATAATGTATTGGTGATTATTTGCTGTAATGGATGAACTTTTTCATACCGAATAAAAGTTTTCTTCTATGTGTGTGTCATACTATGCTTGGCGGTTATCCGTGATGGCGGCGTTACGTTAGCGGCAGTCGGCATTGCGGTAAGCATGATTTAACGCCAATGTCATAATGAGGGCCTATCTGTACTTGAGGAATAAATGGTTGTGCAGTCATATTTGTCTTTTCTGTCTTTCTGTGCCAGGGTGCTAGGGAAAATCTACCAACTCTAGATATTTTCGTAAACTAGACACCAAGGGAAATACAGGGTGTTGTGCCTTTTGTGGATCCCAACATGTTGTCTTACCCACAATGCGCAGCAAGCCTCAAAATGTGACTAAAATCACACATTTTCACTGATCTTCTGGTCAGCATCTGTTGCTGTTCCCAGCTCCTCTGGCTGCTGCTGCCTTGCCTTGGGAACGAGCTGAGAGCCTGCCTGACTCTCAGTTTGAGGCCCTCATGCACCCGCAGGCTCCTGCCTGTGCCCCATCCCTGGTGGCCTAGTGACCATTTACAAGTAAGTATCTCTCTCTGTCTCCCCTTTACTCCTGCTTTTATACTTCTGCCTTTTTTCACTTCATTTTTCTTTTTTCTTTTTCTATTGTTTCTCTTCATTTTCTTTCCTACCTTGACCCTCTCCCTCCTGCGCAGCTGCTGCCCTGCCCCCTTGCCCCTTATAATGCACTTTTCCCATCCTCCCTCCTCCCAGCTGACTGGAATCCCCACCTCCCTCCCCTTCTTAATTGCGGCCGCAGCGCTGTGAGTGGGCAACTACACTGACCTACTGGTCAGCATCTATTGCCCTCTGCAGCTACTCTGGCTGCTGCCTCTGCCTTGCCTTAGGACCGAACTGAAAGCCTGCTTGACTCTCAGTTCGAGGCCCTCCTCCACCTGCAGGCTCCTGCCTGTGCCTCATCCCTCGTAGCCTAGTGGCCCTCTCCAAGTAAGTATCTCTCTCTGTCTCTCCTTTACTCCTGCCTTTATACTTCTGCCTTTTTCACTTTGTTTTTTCTTTTTTCTTTTGCTATTGTTTCTTTTCATTTTCTGTCTCTTCCTTGACCCTCTCCCTCCTGCACCGCTGCTGCCCCTGTGGCCCACCATCCCGCAATGCGCTTTTCCCACACTTCCGTCTCCCAACTGTATGGACACCCCCTCCCTCCCCTTCTTAATGGTGGCTGCACGCAGTGGGCGCGCAAAAGGGAAGCCCATCTGTGCCCGGACTGCACCAAGCTCCAGGAACCCTGGATCTCCGACAAGCCGTTCCCTGGCCAGCCTCCATTACGACACCAGACCTGCCTCCCCCGTAACACTGGACGTCTCAGCGCCTGCTACACCACATCTCCTAAGGACACCCACGGACCTTTTTCTTGCTGGAACTGCAACCTCAGGTTCAGCCACAGCAGACAACTGGAACACCCCAAACCTGAAACCACTGATGCCCGCCACGACCTCATCAACTGCCTCCTTCTAAATATACGCTCCCTCCATAAGCACACCACAGAACTTTGGGACCTGATCGACTCCACCTGTCCAGAAATCACATTCCTAACCGAGATCTGGCCCAACCATAGCTCCGAACCAGACATTGCCATCGCAACCCCGGACGGATACAACATCCTAAGGACGGACCGGCCCTCCGGTCCGGGTGGAGGACTAGCTATTGTACATAAGTCCTCACTCTGCATCACAGTCAACACGGAGGAACACTGCACCACAATGGAACACCTACACTTCCTGATCCACACCACTCACAACTCCTCTCTCCATTACACGCTGGTCTACAGATCACCTGGCCCCCGCCCAGCATTCATTAACGCCATTGTAGACATCGCCACCTCCCACGCCCCAGCGTCCACCGACTACCTTCTCCTTGGGGACTTAAATTTACACCTCGAGGACCGCAACAACCGAAACACCATTTCCCTGCTTGACAGTCTTGACACCCTCGGACTCCAGCAACTAAACACCGCACTGAAGCACGTTAGACCCCATTTTCACCTCAAGCATCCCTATTACCATCAAGAATATCTCCATCCCCAACTGGACCGACCATCACTGCCTACACTTCACCATCACCGCACCTAACAGCCACCTCCATGTCCCCAGGGCCCCCCACAGGAAATGGAACAAAATCACAGATGAGCAACTCACCACAACACTTGCCAAATCACCCCGCACCCCACTGATGACGCCAAAACCACAGCATGCAACCTCAACGTCTGGATCACCGAATGAGCCAACTCCTTATCCCCCCCTGCGATCAACTTCAGTCAAGCACATCCAAAAAGAGCCAGCTGGTTCATCACCAAACTCCTACAATACAGGTGCACTTGCAGGCACCTAGAGAAGAAATGGAGAAACAGCAAAACCAGTGAAGACCTCACCTCCTTCAGAGCCACCACTGCCACCTATCACCGGCGCATCAAGAAAGCAAAAAAAGCTGCACTCAAGGAACTCATCAACACCTCCCCGCACAACACAAGAGGACTCTTCATGGTAATCAATGAATTCACCAATCCTCCCTCCAAAGCCACTAACATCCCCCATCTCAAGATCTCTGCGATAAACTGGCCACCTTCTTACACCGCAAGATTGAGGACATCTATGACAGCTTCCTCCTGCAGAACCTGCCCAGCATCAGAACCTGTGACCGACCCAGTCCCAAAGAACCTCTCCTAACTGTCCACAGCTGGTCCACTCTCACCACAGAAGAGACTGAAATCATCATGAACAGCATTCACTCCGGAGCACCCACAGATCCCTGTCCTCACCACATCTACAACAGAGCCAGTGCATCCATTGCCCCGAACTCCGCAAGACACTAAACTGCTCTATCAAACCAGCTACCTTCCCCGATGATTAGAAACACACTGAAGTCTGCCCCCTCCTGAAAAGACCCACAGCCGACCCATCAGAGCTAAAGAATTTCCGGCCCATCTTGCTACTACCCTACCCGGCCAAAGTCCTGAAAAAAGCCATAAACTCACAGCTGTGACAATGCATCGAAGACAGCAACTATCTGGATACCTCCCAGTCCGGTTTCCGCAGCAACCACAGCATAGAGACAGCTCTTCTTGCAGCCACTGATGACATCCGCAGACTCCTCAACCGCAGCCACACTTTAGCAGTCATACTCCTCAACCTCTCACCAGCCTTCCGACACGGTCTCCTACAGCACCTTATGCACCAGACTCCACGACGAAGAAATCCACGGTAAAGCCTTGCAATGGATTCACTCCATCCTCACCAGAAGAACACAGAGAGTCAGGCTCCCACCCTTTAAATCCAAACCAACAAAAGTCAGTTGTGGAGTCCCTCAGGAATCCTCCATGAGCCCAACACTCTTCAACATCTACATGGCCTCACTTGCAGCCATCATCAGAGGCCACAGAATGAACATTGTTTCATACACCGATAACACCCAACTCATCATATCTCTCACTGATGGCCCGGACAAAGCTAAAAGTAACTTTCACACCGGAATTAAAGGTGTCACCGCCTGGATGAGGGAGAGCTGCCTCAAGCTCAACTCAGACAAGACCGAGCTCATCATCTTCGGAAACTCCATTCAGCCTGGGATGACTCCTGGTGGCCCACATCACTCAGCAGCCCACCTACTCCGACTGACCATGCCCGCAACCTGGAAATCATTCTCAACTCCTCCCTAACAATGACCTGACAGGTAAATGCAGTCACCTCTTCCTGCTAGCACACCCTCGCCAACTCCACAAAATCTTCAAATGGATCCTAGATGACTGCGGCAAGATAGTCACCCACGCCCTAATCATAAGCAAGCTCGACTACGGCAATGTACCACAACAAAGAACATCAGGAAACTACAACTCATCCAAAACGCCACCGCCAGAATCATCCTGAACCACCCCCACCAGGAACACATCTCCCAACACCTGAAACTCCTCCATCGGCTCCCGTTGGAGAAGCGAATCAACTTCAAACCACTTACCCACACCTACAAGGCCCTTCACAACATCGGACCGCCCTACCTGAATCATCGCATCTCTTTCCATAACCTTGCCAGACCCATTCGATCCGTCCAGCAGGTACTAGCCACCATTCCACGCATCTGGAAAACCACCGCCAGAGGAAGATCTTTCACCTACCTTGCAGCCAAGAGCTGGAACAACCGACCCACGCACCTCAGACAAAGCCCATTGCTCACCATCTTCAGGAAGAACCTTGAGACATGGCTCTTCGAATGAGGCCCAGACCCACCACCAGGGCCTTGAGACCCTCACGGGTGGTAGTTGCGCTTTATAAAACATGATTAATTGACATTTTCCTTGTATATCTGTGCAATATTCTTCCAGAACCAGAAGGAAAACATAAAATTACTACCACCCAGCATTTTCCCACTAGTCCTAATAAAACTGCTGCCCCACTTGTGGGTCTAGTGCCTGCGACCGGAGTGGATCGAACTAAGATCAATGGGAGTCCTCGCAAAGGGACCCTCATTGACCTTGGTTTGATTTGTTCTCTCTCAGGCACTAGGCCCAGCCACCCAAGTGAGGTACCATTTTCATTAGGAGACTTGGGTTACTGCCAGATAGAAGAAAGTTTGTGAGTCCCCGCAGATTCCAGAACTTTCTATCACAGAAATGTGAGGAAAATGTGTTTTTCAGTCAAAGTTTGACGTTTGCAAGGGATGCTCGGTAATGAACGTGAATGTGGGGAAAACCATGCAAGTGAGCCCACCCTGGTTAGTTAAAAAAAATGTACAGGTTGGCTAGGCTTCCCTTGGTGCCGGCTGAGCTAGGGTCCAACATCTAGAGCTATCCACATTGGAAAAAAACAGTCAGTTTTCGGTGTAAAAATGTGATGCGTCCATGTTGCGTTTTGGGCCATTTCCTGTTGCGGGCACTAGGTCTACCCACACAGGTGAGATATCATTTCTATCAGGATTTTTGGGGGGAATGCTGAGTGGAAGGCAGTTTGTGGATCCCCACAGATTCCAGAACTTTCCATCACAGAAATGTGAGGAAATGTGTTTTTTATTCAAGGTCTGAGGTTTGCAAGGGATTCTGGGTGATAAAAACACATGGTGAGAGCCATGTATGTCAGCCCACCCTGGATACCCCTAGGTGTCAGTTTTTAAAAAGTGTACAAGTTGGCTAGGTTTCCCTAGGTGCCGGCTGGGCTAGGGGTTAAAATATAGAGTTACCCACATTGGAAAAAAAGGTTCCGTTCTCAGTGGAAAAATGTGATGCGTCCCTCTTGCATTTTGGGCCGTTTGCTGTTATGGGCACTAAGTCTGCCCACAGAGGTACACTTTTTATCGAGAGACTTGTGGGAGCATAGAATAGTAGAACATTTGTTCCATTTGTGCCTTTCAAATGTAAGCCAGTGTATAGGAAAGATGACATTCTGAAAAAGGCCATCCAAGTCACATGCCAGTACGGGTATCCACAGATTCAGAGAGTCAGAAATAACCACTGCTTCTAAACTCTATATCTTGTGCACATTTCAGAAATACATAAGTGTCCTTGATACCCATTTTTTATTCTGCATATTTTGCTATAAGAATTGATCTATATTCGATACTCAATGAAAAACCATGGTATGTGCAGCTCAGTTGTTTTCTCTCTGTACCTTGGGTTCTTTGAGAACCTACAACCCCTATATATGTCCCCACAACCAGAAGGAACTAGTGGATGTAATGGTATATTGCTTTTGTCAATTGGGCATTGTGACAAAAACTTAAAGATGGAAGTAACAAAAAGTCCTGTTTTTTCCTTTCTATTTTCAGTATTTCTTTATTTCAACTGTTATTTTCCTTGGGAAAACCTAGAGTGATCAACAAATATGCAAGGAAGATGGTGACTTTAGTACAGTAAATGATTTGCGGATGCCATTTTTAGAAAAAAAAAAGAACAGACACTTTTATCAGGAGCACTTTTTCCCAACTTTATTTACAAAAACCTAAAAATTGTGCTATATTTTGCTTATTTCTCCGGTCCCCTCCGGGGGAACCGACATGCCCCCGCATATCGTTAGAATCCCCACAATTCTGTGAAAAAGGGACACAAATTTGGCGTGGATACCTTATCTGGAAAAAAGTTATGGAGCCCTAAGTGCAAACTTCCCCAAATAGTCAAAAAAGTGCTCCACACAGGGGATAATGGGGAGCAGTAAAAGGGTTAATAAGAACGTGTTTGTTTTCTTTATAAGTTCTTTCTTCTCTACTGTGAAAGTTTTTTTGTATTTTTAAACATACCTTTGTAATACTTTTTTTTCACCAGGCGTTATTATTGCAAATTGATGGATGAACCAACTGTCGTTTTATTTCTTAAATTTTTTGATTTCAAGGAGTTTTTGAATCTGCGACCCTAATCCGTGCGTGTCAAAAACATTTTGGAACACAGAAAGCTACGGAGTCAACTTTGTAGCCCACTAGCACTTTTCTGCACACCTGACACATAAGGATTGTCCGGGAATGAGCATCAAATGCTGGCCAAATGTTTTCGTTATTTCGATTATGCACAATTTCCAATGGTGAGTTGCAATTAATTGCTCAAATTTTGCTATGCTGCAGTTTTCTTTTTACTGTTCTCTTTCTTTATTGACGAAATTTGAAATCAAACCGAGACTTTCTCAATTTCTGCAAAATGCAGTTTGTTTCATTGCTTCCCCATAAAAGATTAAAGCTTTCAATAAACAGGCACATTGAGCAAACAAGTGAAATGTTTAAAATAAATTGAAATCGTTTTTTGTGTTTTTGAACAACCAGGGATACACATTATTCGGGGGATCGAAAGGGGGAAATTAGACATATGTGAATGTTTTCTGAAATCTTAAAAACTTGAAATATGTAATCAAATCTACGGGATTAAACAAATTATAAATATGAGTTTTATATTCTTTCCCTGTGGGAAAATGGAAGAGGTGATGTTTGATAATTTGCCTCTCTTCTCAGTGCCAGTGTGTTGCAGTTTGATTGGGAGGCATGATCTTGGAATAGGAGCCATTGTTGACATTTTCTGGTGGGGTGTTTGCTCTTACCCCATGCCCTATAGGGTAGGCTTGTTAGGCCCCTGTTTCTACCATGGCCGAAATGTATAAAAAATTTAGTAGTACCATATAGTAGCTAAACTCTCTGCCAATCCAAATGTATGTTGGAAGGGTCCTTCGAACCAAACACATATGTGGCTAAAAGCTGTTTTAATACTGGGCACTTATCCTTACCCTTAGGCCGATATTTATACTTTTTTAGCACCGCATTTGCGTCATTTTTTGATGCAGAAGCAGCACAAACTTCTAAAATACAATTGTATTTTGTAAATTTGTGCCGATTTTGCATCAAAAAACGATGCAAATGTGCGCTAAAAAAGTATAAATATGGGCCTTAGTCTCAGTAGAAACGTCTGCCATTGCTGTTGTACCATTAGGAGTAATTAAAATCATGTATACGTATATTTCCAAATACATGTTATTATTTTTTGTAGGAAACTGTTTTCTGTGCAATAAATTATGGTGCCATTTTGCTATCTGAAGACTATTAAATTCCACCAGTAGAGCATTTCCAGTATATACCTGCCTATAACCACTAACAGCACAACCATTGGTTGGTTGTCACCAGTGCTCTGTAACTGTTAGAGTACACTGAAGAGTTCAGTTATTGCAGGACGGAAAGGGACCAGACAGAGACGATCTGGCCAAAAGGTAATTTATAGAGACAAATGTAAAAGGTGTTTATCACAAGGCCTCACAGTTTAGAGAAGAACTGAAATAAGATCGAACAAAGCATACTAAGGAAAAATGTTTTTATTTGTCCTACTTTTTATCTATGCTGTACAAGGCAGCACAAGTGCAAAGTGAGCCAGACATGGCATTGTTTGTGTATGGAAGGGACCCCTTCCGGTACAAGACCTATGCTTTAGAGAATGCACACACTCTTGCACTATGGTGCAAGGATGTGTGCGTTGATGCAAGGCTGCCAAAAGTGCACCAGCTCAAGGAGCGAGCACAGTGCCCCATCTTAAGGCAAGAACAAATAGCACCATATCTACTATCAAACAACTGAGTGCAGCAACTTTAGTTGCTGCACTGCATTGCATTACTTTTTAGTAACTCTGTCCCCAAGATTATTGGACAGCAGCATCACATTCACATTTATCTTGGTTCATTGAACCTACATTTGCAGCCAAAAGCTAGAATATTTGCTCTCTAGTCACAAGTGAATATTTGGCCATCCTTTAAAACTGCAGTTTATAGTTGTCCTCTGCGAAACAGATGTAATCTTGATTCAGGTGAAAAGGTGTGCCTGTAATTAATATACAGAAATTGAACAATGTGCGCTTAATATAGTGCAAATCTGACTGGAAAGGATGCTATTCTGGGTCCAAAGAAAAGACAAAATCAGCTTGTGACTGCAGCAATAGCTTACTACTAAGAGCGAAAGTGGACTGTTACAATTAATCATGATGTAGTTAAAGAGTTGTATCTTCCGCTCTTTCCTTAATTGGAGTAGGGTTGGGCAATACAAGGATGCTGTTTCAGATTTGGGTGCATAGATGCACAACTGTTGCTTTGCTTTTCCATTGTAGCACTTCTATGTCTCTAGTCTGATAGGGTCCTCGCTACGCTTTGCCAAAGGTTACCAAAGATGAAGAGCTTGTCAGCCACATAGCCAGGAGTGCTGATCGTGATGTCTTTGTAGGCAACACAGTTGGGACTGAAGATGGTTCAAGCTGAAAAGGGCAGCTGAAGAACCAGAACCTTATGGGCCTGGCGGCGCAGGGTACGCCTGAAATCTCCTTGGATTCACCTGCCTCAACTAACAGAGACACGGGACACTCTGTCAGGCGTAAAAGATCGGATTTTATTAGCTGCAGCTAGTACAGTTGTCCAAGAAGTACACAAGGTATGTTCTCAGGAGACTGCCACTTTACTTTGTGGCGCACAATCTTATATACCGTATAAAAACATTTATTAACTACATACACTCCCAGAACACATAGAAAGGAGCCAGTAAGAATAATGTAAAGATAGAACAGAGCCAATAGAAATGTCGGAAAACAAGACAGAACAAAGTATCAAGTGACTTAAGGTTGCCTCCCCTCCAGCTGTGTTTGTCACCCCTCCCTTGAACTAATTCATTAACCGATCCACAACGAAATTGCATGTGGTGCGATAAGTTTGTGTGCGTTTGGAGGACAGTTGTGAAATGAGAGAATACTAGCAAAGGACAGCGAAGGCCAGACGATAAGATAAGATCGGCGGAGAATAGTGTGAGCCTACAGATAGTTGAAACAAGGATTAGAAAACCAGACAGGGATTAGTGTACTCGGTCAGACCTTAATACCAGTCTTGTAAAGATAGAGGCAGAAGGCTGTTTTGAACACCATGTTGCAGAATAAGCAGAAAAGGCAGAATGGACTTCGTTCGCTGTGCTGCCTGAGTGAAGGCAACATAAAATGGCGGCGGGCCACAAAATGGCGGGTCGATACGATCGTATTAAAAATCGAATTTCCTCAGACCCTCCTTTTGCCAGAACTCAGGCAAGATACACAAACTCATGTTAATCTGAGTCGATGTCTATGGCCATGAGGTCATCAAGCTGTTGCTGTACCATCATTTTGATATTCTCTGCTCTTTGTGACTTGGGTTTGGGAATACATGCAGTAGCACATAGGTTGCAGACGGCAGGACCGCAGTGCATACAAAGACAACAAGAGAATATAAAAGCTAAAATTACTCCAAAGAATGTCAATACCTTCCAACCCCATTTGGACAGTAATCCCCAAAACCACTCTGAAAAGGACCAATCTCCTTCGTCCTGATGAATCGACTCGGAGATTATGTGTAACTTAGAGATAGCTTGGTATACTGTCGGAGCGTCATTAGGTATGAAAATACAGCAACTTGATCCGATCAATTTGCATACTCCACCACGGTCCGCAAGAACAAAGTCTAAGGCAACACGGTTCTGCAAGGTCATAAGACGATCAGCCTGTAGTTCAGCTGTAATGTTACTTAAAGCTCCTACAGTGATGTCTATGGTGGTTTCTACGACACGAACCAATTGCCTTATATTTCTGCTGTTGGCCATTGGACCCCAGAAGGGAAGAAATCCTTTGAGGAAATCTCCTCCCTCTTGTCCTGCTGTGTCTTTCGAATCCACAATCCCTCTGCCATATCTATTTTTATGATGATTCGCAGGAGCGGTGTATGTAGGGGGAAGAAGAAAGGCTATATAACAAGTACCAGAAAAATCAGCTGGCAACCATGTATAAGCCCTATCGTGGCAAACGAAGTATGTACCTTGAGATGGTACTAACGGCGGTGAATTCAGGGCTGAATAAACATATGTATGGGAACATAAACTTTCTCTTTGTCCGGTGTTTGGAGTTCTACCATTTATTTGCAGACAGAAATTTCCTTGTTGGGGTATGACCCGCATCGGAGGAGATTTTCCTTGCTCAACCTTATCATTGAGGCTGGAAATGTAATTAGTTATGTTCCAATTGGTATATGCTTTTCTTTCATCTATGGAAGCTTCACTTTTTTCCATGATTTTAGCCATAGCTACCATTCCCTTTATCAATAAACTATGACTGAAATCTGAACCAACACTATGTGAACTGACAGGTTGTTTAATTTTACTTTGATATGCATTATTGAAAATGACAAAATAAGCCCAAGCGGAACCTTCATAGGAGAATGGAAGAACTAAATATGGCATTCCTTTTTCTACTGTATGTGGTATGAGTCCACACACCCAACAGTCAGTTGTATTGATCACTAACTGATGTTGATGTAACAACTGGACGAAGGAATTGTTAAAGTATTCAGTTCTTCTGATGAGTTCATGCTGGGGAAGAGTGTGAAATAGGTGCGGAGAGATAGTAGAAGAAGATGTAGAGGTAGGAGAAGAGACAACTTTTTGCTGCAGAGTAATAATGATCCAGTTTACAGATGCCAAAAGAATACACGACAATATAATGACGCATAGAGCAATACTACAACGACTACATATTTCTTTACAATTATTCTTTACATTTTTACTTTCTCTTTTATCTAATGTAGCCTCCATCTTTCTAAGTGGATGCTCACGGCAATCTTCCTCAATCACTGTAGTCACGATTATCTACCGTCCTATGACACTGTGAGGTCCTGCAGGCCTATTGCCACTTACTCAGGTCGTGACTAAGACTCCTACCGTGACCCTGCAACCGGGATAGAGTACTACATAGGAGAGAAATTTACAAGTTCTTTGGTCTTGGTCTCAAATTATAGCGTTCCTGTCCAGAGGCAGTCTGGTTTTGAAACAATGTTCCTGGATTTGTCGTGTTCAAGCGACGATGCGATGGTATTGCTTCTTGAAGGATGTCGTCGTCCTCTTTCTCAGAAAGTGTTCCAATTAGACGCGCATCACTGAATGGTACAAATTGCGGAACTTTCTCACTTTCAGAGTCACTGATGCCTCTACGGACCCACTGATCGAAAGGCAAGGGCAAAGGCACTTTCTTGCAGTGCACGGCATGCACCCAGTTTTTCTTTCCTTCGACTTTAACTGCTGTTCTTGTGATCAAAAGAACCAGGCGTGGCTCTCTCCATCTGGGCTCCAAATTTCTCTGTCGTTGGAAATTTTTCGTGCAGACCCAGTCACCTGGTCGGATGGAATGACCTGGGTCTGTGGAAGCCTCTGGTAGAGCACTCTGAACCTGTTGATGAAGAACACGCAATTTAGTTGTAAGGTCATGCAAGTAGTCAATCAACATCGGGTATGGCAAGTCTGAGTATTTCTTAGGGCGAGGAACTCCCCATACATTAGCTGGGCGACCAAATATCACTTCGTAAGGGCTAAGCCCCAAACGAGAGTGTACTGCTGTTCTGGTGGACAGAAGAGCCAATGGTAAAGCATCAGGCCAATTAAGTCCTGTGCTAGCTTGCACCTTAGCAATTTTAAGCTTCAAGGTTCCATTGTAGCATTCTACTAAACCAGCCGACTGTGGGTGATTCGCCGCGTGGAACTTCTGTTTTATGCCAAGACCTGCACAAACTTTTTGCATGACTTGACCCACAAATTCGCTCCCATTGTCACTCCAGACAATGCGCGGCAAACCAAACCTAGGGAAGAATTCTTTCAAAAGTATTTTGGCAGTTGATAAAGCAGTATTGTCCTTCAGAGGGTAGGCTTCTACCCATCTAGAAAAAGCACATACTACCACCAGAACATATTTGAGGTTGTTGCATCGTTCCATGTGAATATAATCGATCTGCAACACCTCAAATGGATATGTTGGAGGAGCAAAATGACCTGCTGGAGTTGGGGTTCCCTTTCCCGGATTGTACATCAAGCAAACAATACAATGTTTTACTACATTATTTGCACACTTTGGGATCCCCTCATTTTGCCACACTGGAGCCAGAAGTCTACATATTCCTTTTGCACTTAGGTGAGCTGGACCATGTGCCATAGTAACTACAGGTAGTACATAAGCATCTGGTAACAGCCAACGTTGATGTTCTGATAATTCAACCCAACATCCCATCTCATCTAACATTCCTGTACTTTCCTTCCACTTTCTCAACTCATTCTCCGTAGCCTCTCCTTGAATTGATTTCACACTCTCTACTGTATCTTCACACATTCCCTTTTCTCTTACGCAGTTTGCGGGACCTGCAACATACATTCGACTTGTGTTGTCTCTGGCTGTCTTTTTCGCTACCTCATCTGCAAATGCATTTCCTCGACCAACATCGTCCACAATCTTTTTGTGTGCACTACACTTCACGATCGCTATCTGAGTAGGCATTGTAAGTGACTCAAGAAGTTCAGTCACTAATTGACCATGTTGTATCTTAGTACCATGGGAAGTAAAGAATCCTCTTTCCTTCCATAAGCGCCCAAAGTTAAACGCTACACCAAAAGCGTATTGGCTATCAGTGTACACGTTTACTCTTTTTCCTTCGGATAACACACACGCTCTAGTTAAGGCTATCAATTCAGCTGCCTGAGCTGAATTATGTCTAATGCGTGCTGTCTCCACAATCGTATGCAAAGTAGTAATAGCGTAGGCTGAAACTGTATCTCCATTCGGGAGCTTGAAACAAGAACCATCTACCCATAGTGTTCCATCTGGATTCACTAATGGCGTGTCTTTTAGGTCAATTCTACCCTTAGTCTCTTCTTCAGTACGGAGAAAACAATCATGCTGTTCAGAGACATCTCTCTCTTCTGGAAGAGGCAACAAAGTAGCTGGATTCAGGGTATTACATCGTTTGATGTGTATGTGACTAGCCAAAAGCGTCAGCTCATATCCGGACAACCGAGCACTCGTAAGATGCTGCGTTTTTGTCCTATTTAGTAAAATATCCACTGCATGTGGCACCATAACAATGAGAGTATTATCTAGCACTACTCCAGCAGACTGTCGAATAGAAATTGCTGCTGCCGCTGTCGCCTTAAGACAACTAGGCAATGCTTTAGCTACTGGATCTAACGTAGCTGAGAAATATGCGCATGGTCGCTGTTGGTCTCCAAAACGCTGCGTTAAGACTGACAATGCACAACCCTCTCTTTCGTGGACATAGAGCGTAAAGGGCTTACTGTAATCAGGAGTACCCAATACAGGAGCAGAACACAAAGCAATACGCAAATCAGTAAAACTCTTCTGACACTCGTCAGTCCACGGAAGAGGCTGAGGCGTATCTTTTAAAGTTAGCGCCAACAGCGGTTTAGCCAATAAAGAGAAACTCGGAATCCACTGTCTACAATAAGAAGTAATGCCCAAAAAGGCACGTACCTCTCTTTGTGTGGATGGCACTGACATTTGTGCAATTGCCTGAATTCGTTCGGGGGTCAATCGTCGTCCCTCCTTTGACAAGAGATGACCCAAATAAGTCACCTCGCGACAGACATATTGTAATTTAGAAGGAGAAACCTTGTGATTTAGATCAAACAAATGACGCAACAGTGCAACGGTCACGTTTTTGCAAATCTCCTCTGAATCAGCGGCAACTAATAAGTCATCCATGTACTGAATGAGAGCGGCACCGGACGGTAAGGAAAAAGCATCAAGATGACATTTTAGAGCTTGACTGTAAACAGAGGGACTTTCACAATAACCTTGAGGTGCGCGTTTAAACCGGAAGCTTCGGCCTCCGAGGGAAAAACCAAAAATATCTCTACTCTCTTCAGCGATGGGAATACTAAAGAAAGCATTCTTTAAATCGATAACTGAAAACCAAGTCGCTGTAGAAGGTATCATCGTCAACAGAGCAGTGATATCTGGGACTACAGGAAACTGCGGTACGACAATCTTGTTTACCTCCCGAAGATCAATTACAAAACGATAAACAGGAGGCTGAGAAGGATCAGTGCGTTTAAGAACCGGAAGAACAGGACTGTTACATGTATTTCCTCTCGTTTCCTCAACCACACCCTTCTGAATCAAATCATAGACAATTTCCAGAAGTGCTTTCTCACCTTCAGTAGAGATTCTGTATTGCGGAATACGTGGCATTTCAGCATTGGGCTTGAGAGTAACAACATAAGGTGGGATCTCAAGACAACCAACGTCATTCGGACCCGTAGCCCAAAGCGTTTCGGGAAGAGAAAGCAATTCAGGTGGGAATTGATCTTTTGATAAGTACATTGGACTAGTCATTTTCTGTCCTAGAGTGAGGTATACACCAGAAGGTGAACAATATATCGTAGCATGCATTCTTTTTAATAGATCTAAACCCAACAGATTTTCACCACAACCATTCGTCAGAAGAAGCGGAGCTTCTAAATCATAAGGGCCTATTGAAACAGGCAAAGGGCAAGAAACTGGATTGCGAACAGGGGCGCCAGAAAATCCTACAGATACATTCGTTAAGCCAGACAAAGGTGCGCCAGGGAGTTTAGAATGAATGATAGAGCTTCTCATGGCACCAGTATCTAAAAGAAATGGCTCTGAAACACCCATTGTAGTGACATTAACATAAGGTCCATTCTGATCCACTGGAATTGACGTAACCCCCTTACTTTGTCCATGGCTGTCCTATTCAAAATGAAGACTTTCATTCCCTCCTTCAATATACTGATCCTCACTGTAATACTGTGTAGACCTAACATTTTGCTGGTCAAAGTAATTTCCGGAATTTGGAGGAGCAAAAGAACGCTGCCCTTGGGTTAACACACCTCGACCTCTACCTCTATTTGCTGACTGAAGACCACCACGACCTCGTGAAGCAGATGTTGCTCCATTACGCTGCAACAATGCCGGACAACTGTTCTTAAAATGACCTTCCTCCCTACAATAAGCACATTGATTGGGACCTAGCAAAGGTCTTGGAATGAATGGTTCAGGCTTTTGATACAACCTCTGAAACTGCGGAGGCTGTTGAAACTGAGGCTGAACATAACGAGGAGGATAAGCCTGTTGCAAGAGAACTTTAGTTTTTAATTCTTTCGTCTTTTTCTCTTGTTTTTCCCTTTCTTCTTTGTCTCTATTTTCATAATATTGTGCAGTAGCCAATATCTGGGCGGAAGAAGAAACTGCCCATGAACTCTCGGAGTCTTTTAGCTTGTGTGATAGTTCAGGAAGCAAGTTATATACGAACTTATCCACAAATAATCGCTGTCCCCCTTCTGTAGCCATATCTTGACCACTGTGATCAATGAATGTCTCCTCGAATCGGGTAAAGAAATCGGAAACACTTTCATCTTTCTTTTGTTTACATGCTGCTAGCTTATCCCAATTAACTCTCAAAGCAGGCATCATTGTTTTCATTAGTGTAATAATCCTACCAGGGAGTTCTGAGATCAAAGCGTCGGGCTTTGCACCACCTACTTGACCTCTATCTGCGGCAATAATAGCGTTCCAATCGCCGCCTAATTCTTGAGCGTGATCCTCTCTACGAATTTTAGCCCATATTGTCTGTGGAACTACATTTCCCATCAACATGTCAATATCTGCTAGATTCATAATACATGCATCAACTGTTTGCGACAACTCTTTATAGTAACCAGCAGGATTTTTGCGTGGATCTGGTAGTGACTGTTTAAGTGCTAAAACTTCAGACCTTTTCCAGGGGACATGTATCCATATGCGCTGAAAATGCGCAGGAATAGCTGGATTAGCACCTGCTGCTGCAACTTCTTCCTTCCATATTGGAGAAACCTCTCTCATGGGATAGTTTTTCAGTGCTGTCCTAACTGAAGGATCAGAATCAGGAAAAGTCTGTGAGAACAATAGGGATCTGAAAGAAATAAGTGTTCTGACAGCGTTTTCAACCTTAGGACCCACAATAAGTCCTTTGTCAAAGTCAGCCTGAACATCTAACAGATCCTGTGGGACCGAACCCAAATTCATATCCTCCATTCTTTAGCGAGAGTATCGCACATAACTTTAAAAACATATCTCTGCGTAGGTGCATTCCATTGCAGAAAGGTGGACATAATATCAGACGTACTATATTGGGGACCCTTCTTGATCCATCTACAAGCAAGTGAGTCCAATTTTTCTCACTCTTCGGAGTCTGGGAATTGACTACGAGACTGTCTTCGAGAAAAAGCTGGAGACACGTTTAAAGCTTCAAAGAAAGGTGATAAGAGACCAGAGACAGTATCGGTAAATCGCTTACGCGTAGATGGAGAATTTGACATAAGGATAGGGGACAAGGTATTAGGTGAATTAACTAAAGGAGCATTAGGAATTGCCAAAGGAGCAGAAGGCAAAGGAGTTAAAGGCAAAGCTGGCATAGGCAATACTTGAGGAGGCAAATGTGGAAAAGCTGGAGCAGGCGGAAGCACAACTGGCGGCTGAACAGGCTGTAACATCGGGGGTGCATTAGCACCTTGTACATAGGGCGGAGGCAATTTCAATAAGTGGGACATTAAGGAATCTTCCTCAAAATCTTTTCTCTTATCAAGGGAAGAGATAGGCAACGTCGGATAGCATTTATCTATTGCCATTCGATGCTGTCTGTCTGAAATTTCCATTGCATTATCTATTTCATCATCTTTGAATTGCTGAGCAGCCTGTATAATCGTCATTCCCTGTGTTTTCCTATCTCGTTTCGCTTGTTTAATTTCTCTCTGTTTGGCTTCCTTACGCCAAAGGCGAAAAGAGTCAAACATTGCCGGCCGGGCTTTTCTTTTAAATAACGTTGCTTCTAAATTATCTAGCACATCAGTTTCGAAACTACCATTTTCTGGACATTTTAAAACACCATCTTTCTTTGTATATCGGGTCCATGTCTTATTAAAGGCAATAGGACCAACACCATGTTTAGAATAGAGCTCATATGTGGGAGTTCCAACCGAAGGAATCGGACAGGAGTCCTCAAGCTGGGAGTCCCTATTACAACCAAAGCAACAAAGTTTTCCAAACTTAGTAAGACCAGACATCTCACGATTTTTACTGGCTGTTCACAAACATCAAGGGGGTAAAACTTTCAGTTTACACAGCACAAATGCACTTACCCCTCGGCTTTGGCCACTGCAATGGCCAAATCTAAGAACCTAAGGACAAAACAAAGACCAAAATTTGTGGGCGCGACCCACCAAATACTTAACTAAGGATGTCTTCTTACACCAACAGAGGCCCGTCTATCGTCTCGCTTTACCATACATCATCAAAGAAAGGGCCAAGGCAGTGCGGCAGTCAGGGCAGCAGTCGTCAGTAGCCGTCAGGAAGGAGTAACCGCGCTGAAAAAGACCTTCGGACCACTTCGACATACAGGGGTCGCTTGACGTGGCTCGCGATTCCTCCAGAATTTTCTTGCGGGGTTCCTCACGACCTTCAGGCAGAACCGGTACCGCTGAAGCCGCCCCACGTTGGGCGCCAGTTGAAGAACCAGAACCTTATGGGCCTGGCGGCGCAGGGTACGCCTGAAATCTCCTTGGATTCACCTGCCTCAACTAACAGAGACACGGGACACTCTGTCAGGCGTAAAAGATCGGATTTTATTAGCTGCAGCTAGTACAGTTGTCCAAGAAGTACACAAGGTATGTTCTCAGGAGACTGCCACTTTACTTTGTGGCGCACAATCTTATATACCGTATAAAAACATTTATTAACTACATACACTCCCAGAACACATAGAAAGGAGCCAGTAAGAATAATGTAAAGATAGAACAGAGCCAATAGAAATGTCGGAAAACAAGACAGAACAAAGTATCAAGTGACTTAAGGTTGCCTCCCCTCCAGCTGTGTTTGTCACCCCTCCCTTGAACTAATTCATTAACCGATCCACAACGAAGTTGCATGTGGTGCGATAAGTTTGTGTGCGTTTGGAGGACAGTTGTGAAATGAGAGAATACTAGCAAAGGACAGCGAAGGCCAGACGATAAGATAAGATCGGCGGAGAATAGTGTGAGCCTACAGATAGTTGAAACAAGGATTAGAAAACCAGACAGGGATTAGTGTACTCGGTCAGACCTTAATACCAGTCTTGTAAAGATAGAGGCAGAAGGCTGTTTTGAACACCATGTTGCAGAATAAGCAGAAAAGGCAGAATGGACTTCGTTCGCTGTGCTGCCTGAGTGAAGGCAACATAAAATGGCGGCGGGCCACAAAATGGCGGGTCGATACGATCGTATTAAAAATCGAATTTCCTCACAGCCACCAGAGTTCGATCAGGGTAGGGCAATGTGGTCATATTTCTTCAGGCCCTTGTAAAGCCAAGTTCACCCTAAGACAGGGTGGAGTCCAAGAGGTGATGAATTAGAGCACTGCCACAATCCAGATGCGACAGTATTAGGGCTTGAACAGCAGTTCTGAAATCACTTTCTAGAAAGATTAGGCCTGAGTTACAATGGAACTGGCGGAGTGTGGTGCTGCGCCATAATTGCCAGCGCTGTACTGCATTAGTTCTGAAACACAGGGATGCACCGTATTTACACAAATATGGTGCACCCCTGTGTTTCCTCTAGTGCTGGTGCTAAATTTAGCTGCCAATGCAGACATCTTGGGACCAAAGTGCAAGGGTGTCTGCGTTGAAGGGAATGATTGTTTATGCGCAGGAAGGTGTACCTTCCTGCACATAAACAATCTACAATGGTGAGTTGGCACTTATATGTGTGCTGCATTTTGCAGCACAGAGAAGTAGCAAGTTGTCATTTTTGAATGATTGTTTAGGGACACCTTCCTGCACAAAAACAATTATTCATGTTGTTTCGCTCTACACAGAGAAAAAGCAAAAACAAGGAGAAATTAAAGTATTTTTCCTCATTACGCCATGTTCACGCAATGCTCAAGCCACAAAAATTGGCTTAGTGCCACCTTATAAATATGGTGCAGAACACAGCACCACTGGAGCGTCACAAAGAGTGATGCTTCGGTGGCGCTAGGGATTTGTTAATATGCCCGTTGTTGTGATTTCTGTAGTAGAGAAGGGGTACCAGGCTATTCTACTTTTCTTGATGTGTTCCCCATGAGTGAGGGTGGTGTTCAGGCTGAATCAGAGTTCTTGGAACTGAGTGAAATTTGAGGTTTGAATCATTCTAGATTCTAGTCGAGGGAAGCCACAGTTGGACAGCAGAGAGGTTCCTCTGTGCAGTGGGTATTTGTTACGTCTGCTGGAGCATGTTGGGAATGTACAAAACTAGTATAGGAAGAATTTATATGTTTTTCAAGGTACCTGGACATTATGGGCATTAGTTGTGGCGTTTCATCTCACATCGTGGAATGTATCATCTTGGTTATTAAACAAAATAATCATTTTAGGAAAACGCAGCCACAGTAGCTAAAGCGACATGCAAACCTGCTTAAAGAGTCCATATGTATTCAATGTAGCTTCAATATGGTCACTCCCTCAGACAAGTGCCTTTTATAATTATAGGCTTGATCTACTTTCAGTCCATATTTCTGGTAGATGGGGGCATGTATCACAACAAATCAAGCGTAGGAAGTGGAACGGGAAATAGTGAGGATGAAAAAATAAATTAAGGCAAAGGTAGGTAGAAACATGTGGAAACAGGGAAGCTGGAATGAACAAAGATAATAAGAAAATTGAGAAGGAAAAGAAAGAAGCTAACGCTGAGAAAAGTAAGAAGAAAAACAAATGGTAAGATGAAAGAAAAAGCAGAAACTAGAAAAGAAATTAAAAGGCTGAAAAAATTGACTAGAATGCTGAACAGATATAATGAACACTACAATAGTGAATACACAGATGAAGGCAAGGAACTAGAAACTAAAGAGAAAATGGACATCGAGCAACAAATAAAAACACTAACGAGAAATAAATACAAAAACTAAAAACAAATAAATAAGGTGCTAGCAGTAAAATGTGAAATGATAGAGAACTAAAGACAGAAAGACAAAAAGAAACCACAAGGAAACCCCTGCTTGCCTTTCTGTTGAGTCTTTGGGCCATATGTACGAACACTTTTTCCCATAGACACAGAATGGGTAAAAACCTTTGCTACATCTGGCCCTTGATCCTGAAGCGAAGAGGTTGAAAGAGGTCCCACTGAGTATGTCAACACTCCAAGAATAATTCAGTACAGCAAATATTATCATTTCGGAATGCAAGCATTTCAACTAACACAATCTGAATTTCTGAAATCAAGAGAAAGACCAAAAAAGCCACCTGCACACCACCTCCGCCCACACCTGAACACGTGCACCTGTCGCAAAGCCTACATGACCCCACTTCTAAGACGCCGTCAGAATCAAAAGCGCCTTTAAAAATTATATTAAAATATCTCTGTATTCATCTAAAAAATAATGAGCCGAGCTGCTTCACTGGGAGGTCAACTTTTGTCCGAATTTTGATCAAAATCTAGGGAATCTTCATAAACTGAGAGAAAAAAAACACATTTATGTTGGCGGCGTTGGTGAGGAAGGGCAATGGTGGAACAGCACTGCATTCGTTAACAGAGGACATTATTCTCTCATTTATGCGCCAGCAATAATTCTCCCACCGTCAGACAAAGCCCATCATTTATTAATTTAATGGCGTTATAAATGGGGCATATTATGTCTGTCGTGGAGAAAGCTTGGAGATAAGCAGGAGCTATTTATCTGTGTGTTACTGTGCGGCAAATGTAATGATTGCTTTCATAAACACAACGAAAGGCCGCTCCTTCATCATTAGCGGCGCTGGCTGAGCATGGCTGATCTATTGTGGTGGTGTGGGGGCCTGTCCTTATATTTTAAGTTTCCTGTCAGAGGGCGGAGGGTTTATCTCACCAAGAGGGAGGCTCACTCATTTGGAAATCATGTTGTAAATGTGAAAACTTCCTAGGCAGGTAGAGATTGATAGAGTCGTAATACCTTCAGATATACTCATTGCAATACACTGGAGCATTAATTCGTGTCAGATTCCTTGGTCCGCTAAATTTCAATAGAACCTGAATCAGGTTCCAAAGGCGGCAGCCATTCCCTGCACGAGAGTTTTATAGACTCCAATAGAGTGATAATCATTATAAGAATATATAGTTGCATAAAGCAGTCAAGCCATCAAAAGATAAATGATCACATGGATGCAATCCAGCATCAACAATTCTAAAGATCTGTGGTCTTAATGACGTTATCAAACAATTAGTCTCACTATTAATGGTTGAGCAGATTTTTGCAGTGTTAGTCATTTTCAGGAAAACATTGTCTGATAGACTTCAAAAGGTCATCAATCTTTGTCATTTTCCTCAGTCATATAGGCCCTGATGTATACTTTTTGGTGCAAAACTGCACTAATGCAGTTTTGCACCAAAAAGTTTAGCACTGGCTTGCACCATTTCTGTGCACCAGCCGGGCACCATATTTATGGAATGGTGCAAGCCAGTGCAAAGGTAGACTAGCATCAATAAAAATGTGGTTAGTTGGGTGGAGCTGGCGGTATGGAAGAAGGGGATTTTGCACTACAAAATGACGTTAGGCAGCTTAGAGTAAAAAAAAATGACTCTAACCAGATTAGCATAATTTTATGGCACTAAACCTACCATGCGACATGAATCCTTCCTTAGAAAAGGCAGGAGTCATGCCCACCACCCCAATGGCCAGCACAGGGGACAAGGGTCCCCTGGGCATGGCCATTGCACCCTGTGCCATATATAGGGGCCCATTTCAGGGCCCCCTATGGCACTTAAAAAAATAAAATTAAATACCTATCTGTACTTACCTGTACTTACCTGGGATGAGGCCCCCCATCTTCCACCTGTCCTTCTGGTGTGGATGGGGGTGTCCCTGGGGCCTGGGGAGGGCACCTGTGGGTTTATTCCATGGTGTTCCACCATGGAAATAGGCCCACAGGTTCCCTAACGCCTGCCCTGTCCCAGGTGTTAAAAATGAGGCAAAGCAAGCTTTGCACCATTTTTTGACCGACCCCTCCTCCCTCCCGTGCACCATTTTTGCACGGGAGTATAAACATGGCGTTAAGGCCATTGAGTAATTTTTTGCACGGGAAGGTCTACTTTGCATCTCATTAAGGCAAGGTAGGTTTCCACGTCCAAAAAATGACTTTAACTCCATAAATTTGTCGCTAGAAGGGTCTAGCGCCAAAGTATAAATATGGAGTTAGTTTTGCACCGAATTAGAGTAGAAAAAAAATAAGCAAATTTGGTGCAAACAGAGTATAGATATGCCCATAGTATTCAAACGACTCCACATCATTTTTAGATTCTTTGATTTAACACATTTTCTTAGACTCGTTAATTTCTTAATCTTGAATTGGACTCTAGTAGAACCTCAGTGTTTCTTAGAGTACATTGCCTCATATAATTCAGTGGGATCTCAGTCATTTTAAATAGCTGAGATAATCCTAGCTCAATCACTCTTCATATGTATAATCGGGAAGAAAAATCTTCACTGGAGCTTCAATCGTTCATTAAATCTATGACTTAGAAAGTTCAGTGGCACCTCAGTCATTTCAAATAACATTGCAGTAGTAGACTTCAGAAGACAATCAGTCTCTATGATTTGAGAAACTTGCTCCTGTGAGACTATAATTTAATAATGTAATTTGAGCTTCAGTCATTACTAGCCTCTCCGATGAGACAGATACTCCTTGAGTCTTAGTCATTCTTAGCATCCATTATCTCATAGATTTTCCTGGAGCCTTAATGATTCCTCAGTGGACTTCTGATTACTCTTAGGTGTGTGATGTGATAGATATCCTCAGTCTCTATCATTTTAATTGTTTGTGATTTAATAGACCTCACTGGTCTCAAATCATCAACAAAGAGAATGATTGAGAGTTTGCAAGGTTTTCAGTAACTCTTACCCATGTGATCTGACTTTCTTGAGCAGTCTCAATAAATCTCAGCCATTCATTGTAATGTTAAACATTGACAATTATTGGGAATCTAGCACAGACTATCATATGATAGACATCACTAGAATCTCCATCATTCTTGACATCGGTGATCTTGTGGATGTCATCTGAATTTCAATCGTTCTCAGTGCTCATGTGCTCATCAATAAGCTTTCTTTACTCACCGTATTCTTGAAGAAATTGACCCAAGTAGTATATGAATTGCAGTGTCCCCACCTAGTAGAGTTTGGTAGTTAGCCATCCTGATCACCCAACCTTTGACCACGATGCTTGCTTATTCCCAGTATCTCCAACCTACCTGAGTATTATAGTCAAGCATACCTCACTCTAAACACTAATGACCAGTGGATCTTCAGTGAAACTTAACTCAATCATAGCATCCAAAATCTGATGTAATGGACCTGAACCCTAGTCACCTTCCGTCCGTGCCCTGATAGACCTGATGAAGACTCATTTCAATGATGGAACTCTGATTAGTTATAATCTATCTGCACATTGTTTAAGATGGAATCTTTGATGTTTCCATGCTACTGAGCTCCATTCTGGCAGTGCTTTATTTGAGCCCGTGGCTTTTGGTGCTCAGCCTGGCACTTCATTCTCAACACCGACACCTATAACAGTCCACCACATAGTGGCGCTATTGCCTGATTTTGAGATGAGCCCAACACAATGTTTAATATTTCAATATACATTAAAAATGAACAGTACCTGCCGCCCACACTATTCTTACAGTTTTGAGTGGCCTGAAAGAGTCTAAATTATCACAGATATAGGAGTGTGATGGTTAGCAGTTGTGCTGGTACTATCATTGGCAGTGGTAGCAGGAGTAATGGATGGTGTAAGCTGAAGTGCCCCCCTGAGAAGAGTTCTGGCACTTACCTTTTTACAAATTATACGCAGCATATAGCCATTATAACATAGTCCTCTGCATCTGGCATCATTTTGATAATACAAATCCCCTGCCTTACTCTGTTGTAATCTTCACCTTCTCTGACTTGTGACTGTTTTCTCGCCCTTGCTACACACTTCTCTTGTGTTCTGCTTGTCATATAACAAGGGGCCAGATGTACATAGCTTTTTTGTGCTCACAAACTGCCAGATTCGTAGAATCAGGCCATTTGTGACCGTTAAGAAGTCTTTTTTGGATGTACAACCCCTATTTTGCAATTCAATAGCCTATTACTGAATAGCAAAATGGGTTTGCGGTTCGGTATTAGTAAAGGGCATGTAAAGGGCATGCATTCCTAGAAGCGACTTGCAGGTGGATAACAAATGATTTGTGACCAAAATGTGGTTGCAAAACATTCACAGTTTACCCACAAGATCAAGTTGGTGATAACTCATTTGCAAATGGGGCCCTTCCCCTTTGTGAATGTGGGTGCGTGCATTTTTTAAGAGCAGGAGGCCACTGCCTGCTCTTAAAAAATGAATAGAAAACTTTTCATTTTTGTTTTTGAAACTCATCCCATTTTACTTCAAGGAAAATTGGCTGCGTCAAAGAAAGTTGCTTTATTTAAAAGCAAACACAGACATGGTGGTCTGCTGTCCCCAGCAGGCCCCTGTCCCTGTGTTTTTAGCAATTCCCAATGGGCCACAAATTGTGACGTACCTCATGAATATTAAGGAGGTAGATCAATTGCACCCCACTGGGAATCGCAAACAGTGTAAAACACACTGTTGCATATAGCTGTTTACAATTTCCTAAAAGAGAATCATAAAAATACACTATTAGGAAGTCGCAAACTCAAAGCTACGTACCTTTGGCCCCTAATTCTTTGCATTCTCTTTTCTGAAACTGTCCTTGATCCATGTTCTCTTTGCCCTTTTCACTCACCCTATTTTGCAAATCTTTCCTTTTGTCCTCTCTCACTTATTCTCCTCTCAATCAGTTCTCTTCCCGGTGTCGCTTGGATGGCTCCCTCTCTTTTTCTCCCTCTCTCCACTTTACTTTCAGTACCTCCCACCCCCTCTCTCTCTTTTTATTGATACCAGTTGAGTTTTAGCTATTTAAATGGAAATGAAATGCACTAGCAGAAAATGTCTAATGCAGAATTATACGTGAGGTGGGCAGAATGAAATCCGTGGTATGGCACGAGAAGGGAGGGAGAGAGAGTATTGAGAGACAAAAGCAGTGGCTGCAATTGGTTGCTAAGCAAAATACCTTTTCCCCTCTACTATTTGAAATGCAAATGCCTCGATTTCTTTGAGAATAAAATCATCTTTTATTTTTCGTGTTCTTTCTAAGTCGCATTAAACGCTGTAATACTGCAAGAGAGAATTGAAAAAAAAGAATGTAATGTGGGGGTGTTTCGTAGCAGAGCTGCACGTGAGGGTGCAGGAAAGAGGAGCCAACTAATGTTTCCTAAAGGGTGGAACTCCGTGAAAAGTTGTCTGTTTTTATTAGATGCAATTTGCATACAACTTTTCGCCCCGTGCCTCGGCGACATGAATGAATGAACGTCATAAGCATGTTTGAAAATGCTCATTTTATATTTATTTGGGTAGAATTAGAAGTGCTGTTGGGACACAATGAATGTATCAGATCTGGCTCCTGCAGCAAACAATGGGCCACATGTACAAAATGTTTTAGCGGTCGCAAACGGCAGTCTGCGCCATTTATGACTGTTAAATGGCCTTTTGACATGTACCAACCCTATTTTGCAATTTGGTAACCATTTACAGAATCACAAAATACGGTTTGCAAATCGGTATTATGAAGGGACATGTTAATGGTGTCCCTTCCTAGTAGCTAGTCGCAGGGGCATATATGAATGTTTTGCCACTGCATGTTTTGCAACCAGAATGTGGTGTCAAAACATTCATCTTTTACAGACTCTGTGAAGGAGGTAGTAACTCATTTGCAAACGGGAAGGGGTTCCAAAGAGACCCCTTCCCCTTTGTGAATTTGGGCACCAACATTTATTAAGAGCAGGCAGTGGTCATGTGGACCACTACCTGCTCTTCATAGATGAAAAGAACACTTTTTATTTTTAATTTTGAAATGCATCTTGTTTTCCTTAAAGGAACGTGGCTGCATTTAAAAAAAAAAGATTTATTTAAAAAAGCAATCACAGACATGGTGGTCTGTGACTGCAGACCATTCCCAGCGAGTTGCAAATTGCAACTCCCTCATGAACATTGATGAGGCAGTTTCTTTGTGACCCATTTGGGAATCACAGGCAGTGCCTGAGGCACTACTATACATCGCATTTTGCGAGTTCCTAATTGGGAGTCACAAAACGTCGCAATTAGGAAATGGCAAAATGTTGCAATCATACATGATGCCCAAAGTGCAGTCCTTGATAATAGTCATTTTAGCCTCATTATCCGCATGTTACATGGTGGCATGAAAGGTTTAACAGAGACTGAAGACATGAAGAAAGGACAAACGTTGGGTCTCATTACACAGTCTGAACATAAACCTGTTTGCTTGCTTGTCAAACTTGCCTACTATCTATGTCACGGGACAAACATCTTAGCCTTTTTTCCACTCATGGTGAGCGATTATTTGGCCGCTAGAATAGTGTCAAAGACTCTTTTGTGTATACTTCTAAAAATGAGTGTTCGGGAGGCTGTTCCAGAAAAGGGTGCCCTGGCCAGCAAAGTTCCCTCATGTGTTTACATGGGGCTGTGGCCGGGAGGCTGTCAAAGCTGAACAGTCTAATTAACCCAAGGTAGGGTCTTTTGTTGAAAAGATATACGGGATGTGGAAATATCAAACTTTTACAGTAGTAGTTGGAAAGAGGGCTCTGAATAGCAGAGTCAGCAGGTTTTCTTTCCTTCAGGCCAGTGGATTACTGCTTGGAAGCTTATTGTTCCTTCTGCAGTCTCTTCTGATCATATTCATAGTAATTTTGGCTTTCACTGTTCCAATATGGCCAGCGGGCATAAAAAGTGCTTCAAAGTTAAGTGAGTGGCTCAGTAGCTGCCAGGCTGGCAAAAAGGAAAATAAAAAAACAAATGCAAATAAAACATGATAAACAGGAAGTGGGTGTGTTTTTAGGACTGCAAATCATAACATGTGACTTTTTAAAATTAACTTTCAAATCAAGCTCTTGTGTGTGCGTTAAAAAAAGATCCAAAAGGGTCTGTAGGCCATTGGCCGTGCTGGCAATCAAAACGGCATAGTCAGCATACAATAAAATCGGCAATTGTCTAAAACTCATCCTTGGGAAACCCTTACCATTTTGAGCTAAATATAGAAATGTGTGTTTTTAAGACAGGTTGAAACGCTCATTCAGGCATCAGCCATCTTGGTTCAGCTGGCTTTAGGTATCGTCCTTCGGGATTGTCCATTAGCACTAGTTATCAGACCACAGCATTCTGTGGATGTGAACTACTTTCATTCATTGATTAATGTTACATTATTTTATTTAACAAGACAAGGGTCCCTCCGTTCCGTTAGCATTCTCAATCCCATCTTTTAGCTCTACTCATCAATTAGACCCTGGTGTTTCCTGGTCCACGCATTCCCATCCCACTTCCTGTTCTCTTTTTTTATTTATCTATGTAAACTAGTAGATCTTTATGGGTATGGATTATCTAACTTTGAAACATCAATCTTTGTTGTGTTTTGGGGCTTTGCTAATGCCACCTCATAGCTTGTGATTAGTGGTACTGACTTTCTTCTGTTACCTGTTATAGATACCTGTAGTGCTTATTTGAGCCAATGAGGGTCATCATCACTTACTTTTGGGAACTGGAACTTATTTTTCTGTGTCAGATATTTAGTAATTATAAAAGAAGGAGAAAGAAATCGAAAGATGGAGGAAGGGAAATATAGGAATATTGTCACAAAGTAAGAAAGGAGGAACCTGCAAAAGTTGAAATAAAGGGGGAGAGAGTGTCTGGTAGTGGATTAGAGGCCTGAGGTGAATAGAAGGATATACAGCTTTATTATTCAGGCACTGACACTTAATTACACAGCTGCAGGCTTCTGAGCACAGCTTTGGACACTGGCACTTTTCCACTCACAAATTAAGCACTGAATATTTATGGAAAAGTGGCACAGTGCAACGCAGCATGTCACCTTGCTGCGCTGTGTCACTGGGAAAGGGCAGGAATGTGCCATATTTAAGGCATATGGTGCATTCCTGTCCTTCCCCCTGCGCTGGTGCGCAAAGGACTGCCTAGGGCCAACGCAGGCACACTTGCACCATAGTGCAAGGGTGCTTCCATTGAATGAAGGTTTGTTTTTGTGCAGGAAGAGGTATTTTCCTCCTCCCTATTATGTGTGCTGCAAAATGCAGCACACATAATAAGAGGAAATAACAAGGAGAAATAAAGATATTTCTCCTCGTTACGCTTCTCCTGGGGAGGCATATTTTTTGGCACATTCACAGGTTTACCAGGTTTGGTAAATCTGGAAATGCATCAAAAACATGAGAGTTGCATGGGAACACCCACACAATGCCCATTCCTTGTGCAGACTAATGCAATGCAGCGATTTGCGCTGCCTTGCCTTACTCCATATTTTTGAAGCCATTTAAAGCCACGCAAAGTGGCTTTGCCTGGCTTCAAAAATATGACTCAGTGGTTTGCGCCATGCATCTATCACATTGTGTGATGCATGCAAGGGGCAAAGCTCTCATAAATATGTCCCTTAGCTTCATGATATTTTGGCTCACAATATTTTTGCCACAATATTTTGATGTTTTTGTCCTGCCATTCAATTGTCCTTTTACTGCTTACTTTTCGTAAATTATATTTTTTCCTTTTGGTTAAACACTCCAAGAGTGCATGTGTTTTCCATCTGTCTCCCTTGTTAACTTCTCTTTCCCTCCTCCGCTGTGCTCCATGTTAGTCTTTCCTACCCATGTGCATTTTCTACACCCCCCTCCATGTTGCGATTGCACTTGTGTGCAGCTCCCTGGTTTGGTTTCTCATTTGTGTGCTTCTCATTTGAGTGCTTTTCCATCAAGTGTTGCTGTACACCCACCCCTACACATTCCTTGTACTTGCTCATTCCCGTAGTCTTTTTAAAATCTTTTTTTATTGTTGAGGACCAAGCAGTAAATTGCTGCAGTCCCATCTGCCTTAAAAGCACTTTTGCGCTACTTTCAGATTATTTTTTTTTACTGATCCATCTCAGATTGATAAATTAATAATAAAAATGGCACTTGAATCATTTTGTAGGTGCTCATGCATAGTAGAACATGCATGCACCTACAAAACGATGCACTGCATCATCACTATTTGTTCTTAATAACATTTTGCCATGTTGCCAATCATCTTGTCGATGTTGTACAGCATGGCTAAAAAGCACAGGCAAAGCCTATCGGTCCCAATAGTGAGACACCACAACTAATTTAGTGCATAGATTCCCACAGAAGAAATGGGTACTCAACCCATGGATTTTATGTACCCGTAGATTATGCAGATGTAGTGAAGCCTAAGGCGAGCAGCTGTTGCAATGCATTATGGTCCACAAATTCCATAGGTGCGTCACCCTCCCCCCCACCAGCAGCAGGAGCTGCAAACCTTTAAAAATGAAACAATAATAACCAATGTTTATTATCATTTTATTTTTAAAGGGGCATGGTCATGGGGGTGATGAGCAGTGAGGGGAGTGCATAGAGCACTCCCGTCAGTGTGCATATATGTTTGGCCAGCCGTCTTGGGCCGGCCAAACACACATGTGCAACACAGTGCCGGGTTGGAGAGACAAAGCCTAGGCTCCCAGTCTGCATTGGAGTGTCCAGACAGGGCGCTCCAGCCAATCATAGCGCTGCTCTGAGCAGAGTCATGATTGACCGCAGGGCAGGCTGGGAGCTTGCAGTGCGGGAGAGAGCGTCGGTGAGCTTCAGGTTAGACTTTTTTTTATATATATTTATTTATTTTTGTGTTATTCCCCTGCCACTTTGCCCAGTCGCCAGCCGCCACTGCCAGCAGCCTGCACACTCCTGCATAGCAATCTATACAGATGCAAGTAGGAGGCAGCAATGTTTCTTGAAACAAGGATACACCCAGATCTGCAATGGAGATGAAGAGGTCCAGTGTTCTATGATGCTTACATGAACAGAAAATCATCTAAATAGTGGGAAGCAATTTGGTACCCTGACAGAAAGTCCATTCTAAGCAGAAACTTAAATTTTCAAAGTATGCACAAGATATTGCACAGGCCATCAGCACTGAAAACCGAAAGCTCGAGAAAAGGCAGCCATCTGGGTGACCAAGTAAAAATGTAAATGCAGACTAAAGAGCAGCTTTTGCTAACACAGCCACTAGACAAATTTTTCGCAATTTGACAAACGTTTATCAGAGGAAGCATATTGAACAGAACACACATTTTAATCAATAGCATCATTGATAGAGGCATGATGGGGGATTAAAGATTATGTATCTGATAGTATTGCCTAGGCTACGTCTTTTGCACAACCCCCAAGGGCGAACACACATAGACTTGGAACGCATTGCAGGTGCTTTTTAAGAGACACCTGTTCAAGACTAATTTGTTAGACAATTTCACTCCAGCTAGACCAGGGGGTTTAGTAACAGTCATTGCAAAAAATCAGCTGTCAAATGGGTGCAAAGCTAAATGCAGGAATACTAAAATCCCTGGAAAAGCCTCTGTACATTTCTTCTCATGCCTTTCATTTGCGAGGCAATTTAAGTGACAAAGCAATTTGTGAACCCTGATTGGTGTGGGAACAAAGCTTTTAATTATTGGAGTTGCTGGGCTCCTTTCTCTTCATTTTGGACTTCTTACTGCATTTCAATTAAAGGTGGGATGGCAGACCTCAAAAGGAGCATACATGCTTGGATTAGCATATTCTTGGTGGGTGGATACATGTTTTTCTGTTCAATGCCAAGTAGGTCCCCTTCTTATTACTTTCTCCAGCAGCAGACTGGCAAGCATAACTCCTACTCATGCTATTCCTCACTGGCATTGAATCCCTTTAGACTGTTACCCCTGATACACCCAACTGATGACAGGGTCACCCATATTTGTCCAACTAAATGCCGATCATAATGAAGCCAAACAGTATCTCCATAACTGTAGTACAAGTTCAATATCTTATTAGCATATAATACCAACTTTGTAGCCAGTTCACTTATATTCTCTAAAAACACCGTCTGACATGCATGAAAACTGCATAGGCAATTTGTTAGATTCTCCTCCACTGTAGTTTTCCTTTATTTATTTGCTTCCTTCTACTTTTTTTTCTTGAGCTCAGCTTTCCTTTTTTTGCCCTGATCAAAAAGAACATTTGGATCAAATTGCCCCTTGAGATCTTTTTCCTTGATCTCAGGCACAAAGTGCACACAACCTACATGGATTTGACAAGATGACGCCCTGAACCCCACAGTCTTTGTTTAAGGTTGCATCATCTTTAGTGTTACTGTCTGCATCCCTCTTACTGACAGAACCACCAGTATTGTCTTTGCCTTTATTCTTAGCCCAGTTAAGTATGTCTTGTACTGTCTTTTTGCTGACTCCAGGCTATCCCTCCTCCTGGGCTGAATTCGTACTGCCTGTTGATTCTGTCATGGGGAAGACTATCTTCCGAAGTTTATTTCAGTACAGCATGTGGCTTGGGCAACAATGACGCCATGGAGGTGCTCTGACCTGAGCCTCACTGTGCCCAAATAGACTTCCACTATATAGTCTATTTGGGCACATCATTGTGGGAATGATGACCTTGCCCTTGCCATCAGAGAGAGTGAATTTGCTATCATACTGAGTGAGTGAATTTGCTATCATACTGTGCATGCTGATGCATTCTCCCCATCATACGCTTGGAGCTGATACCCTTTTTTCCCTGAATCAACATAAATCTAATGTCCAGCCTCCATGTCCGATTGAGACTCTGATTCACCTTACCTTCATCCCTGAGCTTTGCAAGTGCTAAGATTAAGAACTGTGCGAGCTCTAAGACAATTAACTCTCTTCTCTGCTCTCCCAGCCATGACTGCACACAGCAATCAGCAAGAAAAATCAACTGCCAAAAACATTTTTATCCTGCTGAAATCAGGACTGCTACCACAAGTGAATTTGCCCTGGCTGCCACCACACACCTCTCTCCCACATTACTCTGGGCCTCACTACGACCCTGGCGGTCTTCACACTGCCACGGTCGTGGTCTGACTGCCACATTATGACCGTGGCGGTTGAACTGTGGTCGGACCACCAGCACTGCCAGATTCCCTCCACTGGCGGGACTGGCGGTGCTGGCGGTGCTGGCGGTCATGATCTACCAGGGCAGCGCTGCAGGCAGCGCCACCCTGGGGATTATGACCCTCGTCTTTGCCAGCTTTTACATGGCTGTTGCACCACCATGTAAAAGCTGGCAGAGACGGGGTGCTGGGGGCCCCATGGAGGCCCCTGCACTTCCCATGCATTTGGCATGGGCAGTGCAGGGGCCCCCCTGGACAGCCCCATCACACTTTTCACTGTCGCAATGGGTGCTGTTGCACCCTAAGCACTGCAACATTGCCACCGGCTCAATTATGAGCTGGCATCAATGTTGTGGGCTGTTGCCCTGTGGGCCATCGGGCGGAAACACAGTTTCCGCCTGCTGACCCAGAGGGAAACTCGTAATGGGGTCCGCTGGAAGGCAGGCGCATTGACGGAAACCAGAATGCAGAAGTTTGGCGTGTGGACTTTTCCGCCCTCTAAACTCGTGATGACCCGCTCTGTGTGTTTCGAACAGCTTGTGTCACAGACCAACTAAGAAACACTCTACACAGAGCAGTAAGCAGCTGCACCTCCTTTTGGTCAGGGTCCAAGTACTGCTGCTTAAACACAAGTAACTGTCTACCCGATACAGACATCAGCCACCTCCACAATCCCGATATTGCCACCAGCCTTTTCTCGGAGCCATGGCATCAAGCCACGTGAAGAGCACAACCTGTGAGCAAGGAGCAGTAGTAGCAAAGGGAGGCTAGATACAAAGGGAGGGCATCCTGTGGTATTGCAGCTATTGTGCTGCTCTCTGAAACTGGCATTTTTAAATACTTCACCTATTCCACCTAACTTGTAATGAGGGCCATAGAGTTGGATGATGAACAACTTCAAGCTTTCTATCCACAATCCATTCATTTTTCTCACACAGAGTCCAAGCTAATTTCTCAAGAAATAGAAGAATTACTTTCAAAAGGTGCCATAGAACCCACAACTTATGATTCAACAGGATTCATAAGCAGTCTTTTTTCTGGCAAAAAAGAAAAACACAACATTGAATTGTTGAAAATGTAATACATGTCTCAATCACTCTTTGTAACACACAGGAATTTCAAGGTGGAAACAATTTATCCACCTCAAAGATTGTCTACAGCCTGCTGATTGATGGTGTGCTTCGAATTGTAAGGCAACTATCTTTCAGTGCCGGTATGTGCTCGCCACTGCAAATTCCTACAGTTCCAATTGGAAGACATTTAATACCAGTTCACAGCATTGCCGTTTGGCCTTTTGTCGCCCCTATGGTGTTTCACCAAGCTCTTAAAGTCAGTTGGCATGAGGCTATGATCTCCAGGTATTCTTATTCTTATTCTGACTCAAGACAAGAACATACTATTAAACCAATTACAATTACAGTTTTGTTCCTGGAGAATTTCGGATTTATCATAAACCAGTCTAAATCCTTCCTCACTTTGGTTTAGTCCAGTATAATTCTTATTTAATTCTCAATTCTGTATCCTTCAAAACTGCTCACAATCAGAATGGAACATTTACACAATGTTATTTTCCTTGATATCCCTAGGTCATCTGGCACGCACTGCAGGGCTGTTGGCTTTGTCAATCTAAGCTGTATTTCCAGGGCTACTGGACCATTTGGAGATTCAAAAATTAATTACCTGAGAAATGGATTGTGGACTATTCCTGTTTCCAAGAACATAAAGTGTTTGGTACTGAAGGATGTTTAAAAGAGCATGAATCGTGTACAGTTGATTTCAAAGTCGATCTGTCAGTTACTCATTTTCTTTGTCAATACCCATTCACCTACAACTTCTGCTACCCTAGCAAAATGGGCTAAAAGGAATAGTTCCCAATTAGGCTTTGATGTTTCAAATTTTGTGGGCCATTCCTTAAGTTTCTACAGCTTTTTTGGGTGGGAGCTAGACTAAGAGATATTCTGAGAACAGTATATTGGTTGTCAGCCTATATTCTCAGAGCATTCTACTGCAAGCCACTTTCTCATGTTACTCTTCCAATAGTTAATTCACTTTGAAAAGAGCACACTATGAGACTCCTGCCTGGACATAAAATGTGAATTTTCCAAGTCCTACTGCTGGAAAGTCATAATTTTATTAATGTTATTATTATTTCTCCTTTCACTGCTCCAACCTACTATTCCTCCAGCAACTCAGTGATTCTGCAGTTTCACGTAGTGAACTGTTTTTTTCTGTTAATGGTAACCTGTGTATACTATATTCTATTCCATTCTTGAACAATCTAACTTGACTTTTTTCTGCATCAAGAAAGAGGAAGTGATGGAGTTTGTGGGGGGGGGGGCTATAAATAATGTGTTAATGAAACACCTGTTTTATCCACATTCGTAGTCAGTGCCAGGACATGCTTGGTATTGTAGCTTTTGGTGTTTCTGTTACTATCTGGTGCCATCGTAATGAATCAGCAAAGAATACAGTATGATACCAGCCTCCTTATCTTTAATACAGTTAGGAGTATACAGCAAGCCACTTTCTCATGTTACTCTTCCAATAGTTAATTCACTTTGAAAAGAGCACACTATGAGACTCCTGCCTGGACATAAAATGTGAATTTTCCAAGTCCTACTGCTGGAAAGTCATAATTTTATTAATGTTATTATTATTTCTCCTTTCACTGCTCCAACCTACTATTGCTCCAGCAACTCAGTGATTCTGCAGTTTCACGGAGTGAACTGTTTTTTTCTGTTAATGGTAACCTGTGTATACTATATTCTATTCCATTCTTGAACAATCTAACTTGACTTTTTTCTGCATCAAGAAAGAGGAAGTGATGGAGTTTGTGGGGGGGGGCTATAAATAATGTGTTAATGAAACACCTGTTTTATCCACATTCGTAGTCAGTGCCAGGACATGCTTGGTATTGTAGCTTTTGGTGTTTCTGTTACTATCTGGTGCCATCGTAATGAATCAGCAAAGAATACAGTATGATACCAGCCTCCTTATCTTTAATACAGTTAGGAGTATACAGCAAAGCTCTTGGAAAATCCACATTAGGTTGTTGTTTTACAAAATCCCTATCCCCCAGAATGCAACTTTTGCCTGACGTCACAGTTCTCGTGTGCTGCTTTCTGTCCTCGTGCCCAATCGGCCGGTGCTGGAAGTGGCACTGAGCCAGAGGTCCGAAGTTATGTGATTCGTATCTCATAAAGTAAGGCCACTGCAACGCAAGGTTGGTTAGGACCACGGCCAGCCCTCTACGTGGGGATCCACTCGTCCGTATTGGACTCAGTCACACATTTCCTCCTCCTCACCCCAAAACTCATATTCACAGCTAACTCCATAAAATTCAAAATAATATTTTGCTTGCCATTGCATAGCTTCGGACGGTGTGTTTAGGTCGAAGCCTGCCAGACAGCAAAGCTGTCTGATTGCTGGCCAAATACTTTTGAAAGCTGACCTGGAAAGCAACTCTGCCAACTACTTTCCATTGGTGTTTTGTTTTATCATTTTATTTTCTTGCTTTCTATTATGTTTTATTATGTCTTAGCAAAGACAGGAGTCATGCCCCCTTGCTCAGCGGGCATAGTGGCATGTAGGGGGGCCCAATTCTGGTCCCCCTATGCCACAAAAAAAAACGAAAAAGAATACTTACCCCAACTTACCTCAACTTCCCTGGGATGGGTCCCTCCATCCTTGGGTGTCCTCCTGGGGTGGGCAAAGGTGGCAGGGCATGTCCCTGGGGGCATGGGAGGGCACCTCTGGGCTCCTTCTGAGCCCACAGGTCCCTTAACGCCTGCCCTGAACCAGGCGTTAAAAACCGGCGCCCATCAGGCTGGGCGCCGTTTTTTAAGGCCTGCCCCCTCCTGTGCGTCAAAATGACGTCAGAGTAAAATAAAATATGGGGCACAGGCCTTAAAGTCATTTTTTGGAAGGGAACGCCTACCTTGCATATAATTAACGCAAGGCTGGTTCCCCCTTCCAAAAAATGACGCACATGGTGGAACTTTGACACCCGCGGGGTCGGACGTCAAAGTATAAATATGGGGCAGGGTTTGCGCCGATTGTGCGTCACAAATTTTGACGCACATTCGGCGCAAACAGAGTATAAATATGCCCCTAAATTCTTTCCACACGTTACTTTTTTGTTTAATGATCCATCTTGGGTTGATAAAGAAAAAAAAAGAAAAACACTCTTTTCATTTTGTAAGCCTGCATATGGTTGGAGCACGTGCCTACAAGATGATGAAGTCGGCCCGTCTGTGTTTTCCCTATTTATTAGCTATGCTTGCAACAACCAGGATTCTGTACAACATGACTAAAACCATTGCTAAAGCAAGAGCTGATGGCTTTGCCAGTGCTTGCTTTCAGACATGCATTTCCATGTGCGCATGGACCAGAGGGTGGCCTCGGCTTTTGGCTTGGCTTTTACTTGTTTATTCGGTCACTTGAAAAAAAAAACACTCAATTATTTCTGTGTTCTCTATCTCCATGTCCGCACTTTGTTTCTTTTGTTCATTTCGAGTAGCCCCTGGCTTCACTTGCATTGTCATTTTCTAATTGGAATTGTTGATTTTGTGGCTGCTAATTTGAACTGTTTGTCCTGGTTCTTTGATGGCCTTTCGGCGTTGTTTCAGCACGCAGAGGCAGTAATTAGTGTGCAAAACAAACACCAGGGGTGTTTTTGTATCCAGAAACAAGAGAGACTTTCAGCAGAATTACCACCCACACCTATGGGCAGATTTACTAACTTTTTTTGCATTGCACACTACTCTGTGTTAAATGGACAGAGCAGAGCAGTGCCATTCCTACTAAGATATGATGCTGTCTTTCTCTCTTCATGCTCTGGCACACTTTAGCCTGTTATACACTGACCTGCACACCCCTTGGACCATAGTACAAGGATGTATGTGCTCATTTAAGCATAGGTTTTGTACTGGAAGGGTATCCTTCCAGTACTAAAATTATGCTTTAATACTTTTCTCACTTTGCATGTGTTTTGTAGAGTGCGGCGCATTTGCAAAGTTTACAAAATGGGGAGAGTTTTCAAACTTCCTCCATAGTTACAACTGCTTTAAAGAAGCATACGTTTTTTGGTGAAAATCCCTGTCTACAATGTCATAACCTATAGGTAGTTTTATGGGAACGCCTATGTACCACCATGGAATGCCGCCTTGACACAAGTAGCACATACCAATACTTTGCAATACTTTGTGCTGGGCTTTGGAAAGTTGGCCAAAGTGTTATTAAATCTGGGCCCTAGTGTAACTGCTGGGAGTGCAGTCACCCATTGCATACTGAGTCCAGACCATACCTCACCATTGTAATGGTGAGTTTATTAAGTACACTGGATTCAATTCCACCCCTACCCTGCAGTGTAAGACAGCTTAGGGATACGCACAGTGCATGGAGTTGAGACTTTCTAACTCATTGTGTAAGACTGAGAACGGAAGCACTAAAAATGCGGGGAGTCTACACTAGCCCCAGTATAAGTGACACTGAAGGCACTCATAGCGCAGGAAGACTTCACTACCCCCAGTATAAGACTGAGAACAGAGGTGCCTCTAGTGCATAGAGTCTGGACTACCTCCTTGTATGAGGCTGAGACCTGAGGTACTCATATTGCAGGGAGTTTACACTACACCCTGTATAACACATACACTGGAGACACTTGTAGTCCATGCTAACCCGGCATCCCCCGTATAAGATTGAGACCACAGAGGCTCACAGTCCATGGAGTCCAGACTACCTTTTGTGTCTCTCTATAAAAAGCTGAAACTGGAGACAGGAGGCACTGATAATGCATGGAGTCTAGACTACCACCAGTTAAAAGCTGAGACGGGAGGTGGTCATGGTTTAAGTAGTTTAGCCTACTTTCCTATCTCCCAGTTTAAGACTTAGGGCCTGCTTTGCGTCTCTCTTGCACCATGCAACATGGTGCACGTGCAACGCAAATCTTAAGTGAGATTTATAAAGCCATGTAAGGCCGCCTGGCTGGCCCTGCCTGGCTTCATAAATCTTAAGCTATGTACAGCAGCACAAATTGCTGCGTTACATTACTTTATGCCAGGGAGGTGTTTCCATGGGTGTTGCATGGGTGCTCCTACGCAACATCCATGGATTTTGACGAATTCCCAGAGTTACAAGAACTTGTTAGCCTGGAAATGGACCAAAAAAATACGCCTCCCCAGGAGAGGCATTCTCCTTGTTTTTTTGTCTTTCTATGTGTGCTGCATTTTGCAGCACACATAGAAAGAGGAAAAAGCCTCTCAGTATTGTTTTAATGCTGGAAGATGTCCTTTCTTGCTCAAAACATTCCTGAATGCAATGCAGGCACCCTTGCACCATGGTGCAAGGGTGCCTGCATTAGAGCTAGGCAGCCCATTGTGCGCCAGCACAGGAGAAAAGGACAGGAATGTGCCATACAGCACATTCCTGTTCTTTCTCTGTGATGCAGGGCAGCGCAGCAAGGGGACGTGCTGCGCTGCCCTGCACCTCAAAGCCCATAAATATGGGCCTTAAACTCAGGATGCTCATAGTGCTAAAAGTCTAGACTTCCCCCAGTATAAAACTGAGATCAGAGGTGCTCGTATTTCTTGGTGCCGAGATTACCAACCACACGCCGCAATGTATGATTGACAACAAGTCTAGAGTACTCCTGGTCACTAGTATGTGATTGAGACCAGAGGTGCACTAGGTACATGGCTCTAGGTTGTCCCCATTATAAGACTGGGACTGGAGTCACTAATTGTGGATGCAGTGTAGACTACCTTAATGACCCAGTATAAGACTGATACCATAGAAGCTAATACACTAACCTTTCTAGTTCACAGCCAATCATCTCTTTACCAGGTACGCCAGCATAGATCACCAGTAACCACTGAACTGAGTAAATCAACAGTGATTGCCCCATTAGGTGAATTGTTCATCACTTCAGTTGAGCTGTAATTAACGTGACTGGCTATCTCCATATTTCTTGGTTTGTCTCGGTGAGACATACGAGACATAGGAAGACAGGCAATGATCTCCATCTATCAGGTTCGATTGGTCACCTCCGGCAGGACAGCGACTTATGACGTCTGGCCAAACATGCCTGTAGATCATATGGATTTGAAGTGCCAGGAAGAGAGCACCAATTACCGCCCCTTCCCACTTGTCACACTTATATGTTCTCTTGTGTAGGCAACACTGAATCCCTCTAAGCAAGTAATCCGTGAAGTCGTCTTCAATATGATGAAATCTATGTTTGTTATCATGCATGTTGGGCTCTAAGACATCATGGTCGAGTTCTTGGTGGTATTTGCCATCCAATCACCTTGCATGCTATCCCATGCTGACTAAGGTTATGCAAAATCACATATTCTCCCCCGAAAGAAAATTACACAAAATGGCAAGAAAAACTGTGCTCGAATTGGAAAAAACGTACTCAGGGAGCTCATCAACTGGTGACAAGTTGTGGCAGAGGAAAAGGGGTGGCGCCATGGAAGGTGAAGCTGGAAAAATGGAGTCTAACAGTCAAATTATACATTTTTTGTTTTTAAATCTGCTGCAAAGGAATTGCCAACAAGGACAAGTGACAGTAAATGTGTTCTAGCTTACTTAATTGGTCACAAAGAGGCTGCATTTTAAAATATCTTACAGGGTTAAGACACCTGCTGCAGAGATCTTTGTGTGCCATTCAAATTTTAGGGGATTATAATAGCAGTAAGATAACTGATGGCTAATGCAGTTCTGGGAGAGTTCTGTGCTTTGTCTAGTCAGTTTTGAAGTAGCACGGGGGGCTGATGTGCCTGCTGCAGAGCCCATTGTTTAACATGTACATTACTGATTTGTATTTGATGCTTTCAATCAATTAATCAATCAGATTTTATAAAGCGCAACTACTCACCCATGAGGGTCTCAAGGCGCTGGTGGTGGGTCTGGGCCTCATTCGAAGAGTCATGTCTTGAAGTTCTTCCTGAAGATGGCGAGTGATGGGCTTTGTTTGAGGTGCATGGGCAGGTTGTTCCAGCTCTTAGCTGCAAGGTAGGTGAAAGATCTTCCTCCGACGATGTTTTTCCAGATGTGTGGGATGGTGGCTAGTGCCTGCTGGGCGGACCGGAGTGGTCTGGTGGGGTTATGGAATGAGATGCAATGGTTCAGGTAGGCTGGTCGAATATTGTAAAGGACCTTGTAGGTGTGGGTGAGTAGTTTAAAGTTGATACGCTTCCCCACTGGGAACCAATAGAGGATCCCCAAGTTTTGGGAGATGTGTTCCTGGCGGGGGAGGTTCAGGACAAGTCTGGCAGCGGCGTTTTGGATGAGTTGTAGTTTCCTGATGTTCTTTGTTGTGGTGACGGAGAAAATTTTGTGTACTTCCAGTTCATAAATTGCAACCCTTCTAATATAGACCAGTAATCTATTTACCAGCATCTAGAAGCTGCCTGCACTGCAAGTCATGGATTTAGATTCTTATTCAGTTTTTTTAATTTGTTGTTATACCAAGACTGCAATGAAGGATTCCTCTGCGAATTGATAAAGTATTATTTGTACAGACAACCCTAATCGCTGCATTAAGTTTTATATCCTGACCTTGTGTTTCTCCTTACCATTCACTGTTAACATATACATCGCCATTTCCTAAGCCTTTGTATCCCCTTGCATTGCGCAAGGCAACGCAGGGCAATGCAAAGGCTTAGTTGGAATTTACAAAGCCAAGCTTTGTAAAGAAATGTAACACAACATAGCTGCCTGTGCTGTGTTTTGTTACATTTCAACTTGGGAGGCGTTCCATGGGTGGATCATGGCTGCTCCCGTGCATCCACCCATGGATTTTTGCTGCATTGCCAGATTTACTAAAGCTAGTATACCTGGGAATGCGTATAAAGTGCTACATCTTCTCCAGTGAGGCCTTAAGGGGAGAAATGTATTTATTTCTCCTTGTTATTTCCTCATTACACAGGTGCTACATTCTGTAGCACACTTAGAAAGAGGAAAATGCCTCTAAGGTGTCCCTGCCTGCACATAAACAATCCTGCCTGTAACACAGGCACCCATAGTGCAAAGGTGCTTTGGTCCTAGGCTACATACAGTGTGCCAGCGCAAGGAGAGAGCAGAAATACTCCATATCTTTGGAAATATGAAACATTTCTGCTCTCTCTCATTCACGCGATGCAAAAACTGTGCTTGCTGTCCCCTGTTGAGTGAAAGATTGGTAAATGTGTGCCATAATGTCTGCAAGTATGGACAATATGTGATTCCTTCATCTTATAACCCTCATTGTCTTACTTAACAATTCCTGCATTTGATTAACATACTTAAATGGTGTATTGTGCATCTGTGTATGATGTAAAGCACTTTGACACCCTACACTGGGATGAGTAGCACTATAAAAAAACTAAAATAAAAAATAAAAAGTAGATGCCATATAAATCATTACTTGTTAAATTGTTCTTACACCCAGATTAATCTCATATTTTTACAGTGCATGCACATCTCTTACATGGGGGGGTGAACAAAGTAGAAAACCTGCCTTCGAGTCATAGTTTCTCAAAAGTAGTGGTGAATTGATAAGCTATGCACCTTTGTTTCCGTCCATTTCTTTGGTATGTAGGTGTTAGGCTTCAGATGGCTCACAGCCAGACTGAAACTTGAACAAAAGAAGGGCTGATGACCCTTTAAATCAATCCTTTGTTTTGGGCCCCACTGGAAGTGAAAATAGCAAAGCTCACTTGCTGTCTGCATTCTGTTCAGTGCAGCAACCTGCAGACAAGGTGCGGGCACTGCTGAATCATGTCTTCGTATGGGAAAATGACACTAGAAGACATTCAGCACATTTCGCTTGGTCACCAGATCCCAGATCTGGGTCCAGATTTAGTAGCCGGAACAGGGATCCGGTGCGATCCCCCTACTTTCCAGCATGGCAGGAAAATATGTTAACTAAATACGAGGCAGGCATAGTTTACTTATTTATTTTGTCAGTGTAGATACAGATGGGTTTTGGCTAATGGAGAAAATGCCTCCAGTGACACATTTTTGCTCAAACCTGTGCGCAAGACATTTTCTTCTCAAAAATTTCACATTGACATAAATTCTGACAGTTCACATAATTTGCATAAAGTGAACGTGCACGAATTATACAAATTTCACAATCGTGAAAAAATTGGACAGGCCTAGATAACGGACTCCCTCCACATGCCACCAACGTCTACTCTCCACATTTTATTTTTATTGTGTACTCTTTTTAATGCTGAATATTTGCATATAGTATACTTCTATCCATGAGGTAAGCCAAATATGTTCAATTTGACTCTTTAAAAACCTGTCATTAACTTTAATTGTTAAAATTCGTACATTTTTTTGTTCACACTAATATGGCTTTTTGACGATAACTGTACAATCAATACTAGACACGTTTCATGAAAATGTTCTAGTTTTTTGTGGTTATTTTTTGTAGTTTCCAAGAAATTTAAAGTGCTTTTAGTCCAAATTGTGCAAAAAGCATACATTTGACAGCCTAATTTACAGTGCTCTCAGGGTACTTTTAGAATGTGTTTCGCCGATTGTTGCATGGTTGATGTTAGATGCATTTACTTCACTAAGCTTTACAGCTCTGAAGATGCCCGTGGCCATTGCCAACAAGAACACACAGGGCCTCATTTACAAGGCTCTAGGGCACACTGCGCCACCGGAGCGTCATTTGTTTTATGCTTCAGTGGCGCAGTGTGCCGGCCCATATTTACCAGGTGCTGAAGCAGATATGTTAATTAAAATTCTTAATGAGTGTTTATGCATTTTGAATAATAATAATGATAAATTGTAGAAGAAAAATTAATGTAGAAATGTACACGTTTGAAAATGTGCCCACGGAGAGTGGCGATAAAAATTCACAAATTATACTAAAATGACTAAAATATGTGAAAATGTGGAAAATGCGTAATAATAATATGTCATTTTGAGCTATATAATGTATGTTTTGCAGAGCTAACTTAGCCGAAGTTGTGGCTTAGTTTTTGCCAGGCCTCAGGCAGAAGCTGAATAATCGTGCAATGTAGAGACGCTGATGTGTTGAACTGACCCTGAACTACTCGCGTTAATAAAATCTGCTTAGCTACAATTTTCTGCAATGAACTGACAGACAGGAGATGAGGGAATCAAATTTGTATTAAGTTCTGTGTAAAGCAGACGAGATGTACTTTCCCAGGACTCGAACAATAGAGACACTGACTGGAGAAGAAGATGCAACATTTTCGATACCTGATGAGCCGGATGATGAGAACATCGTACAGTGAACCAATCGACACCCTGGGAACGGCGTAATATTAGAATTAATAGATTTGTTATTGGACAGCGTCATATATGGTGACTAATTGACCAGCTGGGATTTGGGAGATAGGCTGGGTAACTTTAATATAATGCTGTGACAGAGGGAAAAATCTTCAGAACTTATTCCAAAACTGATGCAATATTGGGGGAGAAGAGATTTGAGATTCTGTCATTGTGCTCATACTCTTGAGATCCTGATGCGTTACTGATCGATTGATGACCTGAAGACGAAGACAGACTTTGTTGCTGATCCATACCGTGGATAGGTAGCTATGACAATGTGACTGATTGACTTTTGTGCCTTTTCTTTCTATGTTACAACTTCCCTGTTTTATAGTTTTTCTCCTAGTTAGATGTTTTTCCAAATTCATGTTCCAAATTGTTTCGCATGAAGTCCCAAATGCTAATGCTAATCTGTGTTAGGTAGGGTTCTGATTCTAAGACCTTGACATAACGGTGACAAATGATTGATGGACTGATTTGCTGAACTCTGCTATTTATGTTAACACATTCTCCTTTATTTGCTTACGTTGAGGCATTAGAACGCATGTTTTCTGAAGTTCTGATTAGATTATGTTATTGGTGGTCACTAATGAATTAATACTGAAGTCGATTGAATAAAGTTTGAATTAACTTTATGACTTAGTATTGTAACCAATAGGGAAATAAAATTGATAAACCGTGTAATTGATTAGTGGTTTTCTTGATTGTTGATTAATGTTTGTTATTGGTTATTGGTTTGTGTATTGATAATTGATGCACATTAGTTACACCATATTAGGATATTCTATGCGAATCAAAAGGTCCATCGACCTATACGCGTTCCCTTGTAAGTTTACTTACTAAGGACCAGGCGCACTAGCAAAGGCTACTCAAAGCCACCTTGTGTGGCTTGTAATGGCCTTGTAAATATGGCCCTCTTTCACGCATAACTCTGAATGAAAGGGGCGGTCCATGGGTGTTGCTGTGGGTGTTCCCATGCAACACTCATGGAGCCTGATGGAATCTGACGCATTCCCGGGTTTACAAGACTGAGAATGCATCAGATTCCTATGCCACCTCAGGAGTGGCATTAAAGTGGCGCAATAGGGAGAAATAACATTATTTCTCCCTGTTTTTTCCTCTTTCTACGTGTGCAGAATTCTGCAGCACACGTCGAAAGAGGAAAATGGAATTAGTGATTGCCAATGTGCAGAAAGGGACACCCTCCTACACATATACAATCATCCCTGCAACGCAGGCACCTTTACATCATGGTGAAAGAGTGCCTGCGTTGGTGCTAGCAGCAGTCTGTGCGCCAATGCTGGCTAAGGACAGGGATGCGTCTTATTTCTGTAAATACCACGAGTCCCTGCACTTTCAAAATGATGCAGGACGGTGCAGAACGCTGGCTTGCAGTGCCAGGCTGTATCATTTTATTGTAATTAAGGCCCACAATGTTTGCCATCATACATCGACTGATGAGCCCTGAGATGACTTTTAATACTTAATTATCGTTATTGTCCTCTTTAGTTCTGCGACTTACTTTAAACAGGCACAGTCGACACTTTCTAACAGAGTAATGCATTTACTTTCTATGTGCAAGCTGTATTCGTGTATCTCCTATAGCCTCTGAGGGTCTGGTAGCTGACTGCCCTCAAAGTGATGTGGAAAATGCTGGACTGGGGAACCAAAACCAGCTCAGCGCTCTCTCTTCTTATCTCCCTTCTCCCTCTCTGACCATTTTCTCTCTACCCTCCTTTACCCTTTCTTTCCCTCTCTGATTAACCTTCCGGTGCCTGGGAGCTGAGGAATGTGGCAGAGGCACCGGAAGTGGCTTGTGGCTTTCAAAGCCGCTTTGTTGTCTCCTGGCCTCTGGGGAAAAAACGTGGTGAAATAAAAGGCCTATCTGTCCCCTTCCATTCCAGCTACGCTTAGAGTTGTTTACTGCACTGGTGGCCACATTTAAGAAAAGCAGCCCCTGACTTTATGGTGGGAGCTGCGTTTTGGGAATCGCAGACGTCAGCACTTTTGTTTTCTTTCCAAGGACAGACTTTTAAAGCTGCTGTCAATCTTCGGGAGAGAGAGCGTCGAGATGGAGAAGCAACATTTAACTCCTTACTGATAATAGCTCATGCACATGGGCAACATTTGGTCACTGTTCATGTCCACCATAATTTACATGGCAGGCTCTGATTGGAGAATGGCACATAGAATGTCTTTAGAGAGCTTGCCATGAATAGGGCAGACCCTCAGTTGCTATTGTCGCTGGCATTGGATTTGCTGTGATAGGTTATCGCATCTGGCTTCGCCATGAGGACATCTGTGTGCAACAATCTGCCACAGTAACTAAACACAATGAGATTTCGCCTCTGTTGCAGAGGACTTGCTGGAATACACATGTAGGGGCATACTTACTAATCTTTCGTTGAGCACAAGGCAGCAAGCAAAGTTGCTGCGCTGCTTTACGTGAGAGGAAGACAGCAGAAATGCTCAATATTTATAAAAGACATGGACACTTTCTGCTCTCTCCTTGCACTTGTGCACTGTGTACAGCCTAGCATCAAAGCAGGCACCCTTGCACTATAGTGCAAGGGTGCATGCATTACGGGCAGGATTGTTTTGGTGCAGGAAGACACACTTTCCTGTACAAAACAATCCTGGAAGGCATTTATATCTTTTTATATGAGACTAGGAATGCACATAAAGTCATGCAGCGCAACAAATCACCTTTCTGCACTGCGTGACAGGGAAAGTGCAGGAATATCTAACATTATCTGGTACATTCCCACCTTTTCCCAGCACTGGAGCACAGTTGTGCTGCTTAGCGCCAAAGCAGTCACTCTTTCATCATTGTGCAAGAGTGCCTGCGTTGTAAGTAGGTTTGTTTTTGTGCAGGAAGGGTCATGTTCCTATACAAAAACAATCCCCTGAGACATTTTCCTCTTTCCATGTGTGCTTCAGTGGCAAAAAACGAGAAGAAATAAACATAGGGAGGTGTAGCTGTTTTGGTGCTTTTACAGGTCTACCACTTACGGCAAATCTGGGAATGCATAAAAATCCATGGGGTTGCATGGGAACACCCACGCACCACCCATGGAACACCTCCCTGGGGTAGGGTAACCCAAAGTAGAAATTTCCACTGTGTTGTATTACTCTGGAATTATCAAGCTATGCAGTGACATGCAGAGTGGCCTTGCATGGCTTGATACATCTAATTTTAAGGGTTATGTCACTGTGTGGTGCAAAAGCAACATAACCCTTTAATATATTTGCCCCTCAGTCTACTTCTATTGTCAGGAAGTGTTAGTTTGTTTTGGCTAGCTCACAGTACCACATCTAAACCCCTAACAATTTCAGGGAAGTAGATGTTATTGGTAACCTTGAACATGACCACTCTGATTCCCAAGGAATTTGTGGCAACAGATCTAACCCTTTCGCTTGTTACTTTTGCATGCCCAACATATCAATAAGAAAAGATATGAAAATACATTTTCAAATACTTATTGAAGAGATCTTATTCTTGTAATAAAAACACAAGCTGTGATTATTACGCAGATAAGACACATCATTGTATTACGCATTATGAGAGTGTTGACAAATACAAACAAGTCAACCATGTTAATTGTTATGTTACTCTGGTCCTAGCTGTCTCTAATATCTATCTACTAAAGAGAGCAAAGCGATAATGCGTCAGGAAGCCAGTCTCAGTGCATTCACAAATGCACCCATCTTCTAAGTGTACAAACTATCTTCCTTCTCAAAATGAAGGTCAGAGTGAGCAGGGCTGCATCTCAGTCACAGCACACAGTGGTTTCATGATACCCTCAGCATGAAGTAATTCTCTCCCTGAACCTAGCATGGATGCTGTTTATTTAATAAAGCACTAGCCTTATACTATGGCAGAAGTGCAGAACAGCTTCCTTAGCATGTCTAGAATAAAAGAGTTGTCTCCAAGCACAGAAATATAAAAAAAAAGGGCACTGTGTTCTGACTGAACGGTTATGGAACTAAATGTGCAGACTATAAGGTGACAATGCCTCCCAAGAATAAATGTGTATGTAGCACATTCTCATGTTAGAGGAAAATATGTCGAATATCAACATTAGAGAAAGATGTCAAGTTAAAACGGAATTCTAAATGGAGATTAAGCATGGGCCCTACAACGCCCTCTCCTTGGTCAGAAAGGAGACTACTTTTTACAAATAGTAGCACTAAGCCTGTGTTACACAATAATGACACTTTAATAACATAAGCAGACGCCGAAAGCCACAAAAAATGCCAAATAAAAATAAATTGCAAACTATTAAAAAATGAATGAAACAAATATCAAAAACAAGAAGTTTAGATAGTTAAAGGGTGCCCAAATTGCAGGACGACATCCCTGAAATATTCGCCATGTCCAGAGAGTCAATAGGTCCAGGAAGGAACCCACATAAGCCGACGGCAGATCAACAGAGGCCTAAAGAGTAAGATCCAAGGAACGAACATGGTCATTACCAGCCCATTCAGCAGAAGCCAAAGGCATCAGTGCAGACTCAGGAGAAAGCCAGACACTAGAAAACCTGGAGTGGAAGCATTAATGAATATTGACAAAAGCAGCTCATAATTGGCATATTACAGCAAAGGAAGCATCATGGGACTACACTGTTGGTGCAACCACAAAGACGCATGAACAGATTAATATCCATAGACTGTGAAAATTGCATAGCAAGGCATAAGCCTAGTAGACACTCGAAGGAGCATCACAGACAGATTAACACAGGCTGTACGCTCTGAAACCACAAGGGTTAGAAGTTTAGAGAACAGTTCTCATTCCGTTCCATTAACAAAGGCACTCCAAAGTACTGTATCATGCATTCAGGACACAGAAGGACGTGTGGCAATTCCATCACCATTTTGCCCAGTTGTGGGACATCTATTGTGGAACAACAAAAATAGAACCCAAATAGCAATCAACAGAAACAACACAAGTGGAATCCCCCCAAAAATTCTCAAAAATAGGGAATGTAAAAAAAGACCGAATCACTCCAAATACAATCTGAAACGTCGAAAACAAATCCAGACCCAATCGCTTTAAAATAATTTGCCACTCCAGCAGTGTTAGAAGCATTACAAATACGGTATATGAGTTCACCGAAATGCTGTGGCAAGTTAGTGTGCAAAAGTGATTGTACTTCTGAGGAAGAATGGGCAACTTGGAGATTAAAAGTTTCTCTGCAGATGTTAATGCCACCTCCTTTTGAAACAAGAAGGCTTTTTCGGCTCAGTCTATCAAAGTTTATTTTAGAAATTGGGACCATCAGCCACAAGGCAACTTCCCCAGTCGAATGTGTAGGAGGATGTAAGATATTCATAGAACAAGTCACAGCCTTGGAAACAGTGACTATTTGAGGGATAACTAGTTTCACTCTGCAGAAACCTTGATCATTTGAAATCAGGTAGCTTCCATTAGAAAGTAACAGAAAGCTGACTTTATCAGGGGACAGGGACTCTCTTCAAATAACATGCTAAGTTAGCCAAAGACGCATTACAAACTCCATGAAGTGTTATCTTTTTACAGAGAAAGGAGTGGCCCAAATAAGTTCTACACTCATTCCCACCATTAAAAACCTGTTTGTCTGTGTGCATACATCTGTAATCAAAGGGAAGAAACCAAGCTTAGTGTAAAAAATGTGCACCCATCGCCTCATATCTACTGCCTTGAAAATGTTTCAGACCTGATGTGAAAAGAAACATAGAAACTGGGAGAGATATGAAACTATGAAGGAGCCAAACTGCAGATGGGGTTTCAGCTGCAGTGAAAGGCAATTTTTCTAAGCATTCTTTGTTAAGCATAGTGTAGGTCACAAAATGTTTCACCATTACTTGTTACACGTAAGACAAATTATACTGAAAAAACAATTCAGTTGCATTCAAATATTTCCATGGTGCACTATTTGATTTTAAAACCTTCAATGTCCAACTCAATTGAAACGTCATTCTCAGTTGACTCTGGACATGTTAAAGCATAGGCATGTCATTTTGTATGCTATTAAATGCAGATGAAGCAATATTATACAATGAATAAATACGAGGTGACAAGGTAGTCATGCCATTAGCAACAGCAAATTTTCCTTATCAATTTGTCATAAACGTTTAGCAGCTTCCTGTTGAGAAATTTTCAAAATGTCATTATAAGTAGCAGATATGAACATTTAGAATGAGGCGGTCTGTGATCGAACAAAAATTCTTGTAAATCCATATAATCCGAAAGGACAGTTAATTGTTCTTTCACTCCGGACAAGGTGGAATTATCTAACCATTGCTAGCATAACTTTCCTACGCTATACAGGGAGTGCAGAATTATTAGGCAAGTTGTATTTTTGAGGATTAATTTTATTATTGAACAACAACCATGTTCTCAATGAACCCAAAAAACTCATTAATATCAAAGCTGAATATTTTTGGAAGTAGTTTTTAGTTTGTTTTTAGTTTTAGCTATGTTAGGGGGATATCTGTGTGTGCAGGTGACTATTACTGTGCATAATTATTAGGCAACTTAACAAAAAAAAAAAATATACCCATTTCAATTATTTATTATTACCAGTGAAACCAATATAACATCTCAACATTCACAAATATACATTTCTGACATTCAAAAACAAAACAAAAACAAATCAGTGACCAATATAGCCACCTTTCTTTGCAAGGACACTCAAAAGCCTGCCATCCATGGATTCTGTCAGTGTTTTGATCTGTTCACCATCAACATTGCGTGCAGCAGCAACCACAGCCTCCCAGACACTGTTCAGAGAGGTGTACTGTTTTCCCTCCTTGTAAATCTCACATTTGATGATGGACCACAGGTTCTCAATGGGGTTCAGATCAGGTGAACAAGGAGGCCATGTCATTAGATTTCCTTCTTTTATAACCTTTCTTGCCAGCCACGCTGTGGAGTACTTGGACGCGTGTGATGGAGCATTGTCCTGCATGAAAATCATGTTTTTCTTGAAGGATGCAGACTTCTTCCTGTACCACTGCTTGAAGAAGGTGTCTTCCAGGAACTGGCAGTAGGACTGGGAGTTGAGCTTGACTCCATCCTCAACCCGAAAAGGCCCCACAAGCTCATCTTTGATGATACCAGCCCAAACCAGTACTCCACCTCCACCTTGCTTGCGTCTGCGTCGGACTGGAGCTCTCTGCCCTTTACCAATCCAGCCACGGGCCCATCCATCTGGCCCATCAAGACTCACTCTCATTTCATCAGTCCATAAAACCTTAGAAAAATCAGTCTTGAGATATTTCTTGGCCCAGTCTTGACGTTTCAGCTTGTGTGTCTTGTTCAGTGGTGGTCGTCTTTCAGCCTTTCTTACCTTGGCCATGTCTCTGAGTATTGCACACCTTGTGCTTTTGGGCACTCCAGTGATGTTGCAGCTCTGAAATATGGCCAAACTGGTGGCAAGTGGCATCGTGGCAGCTGCACGCTTGACTTTTCTCAGTTCATGGGCAGTTATTTTGCACCTTGGTTTTTCCACACGCTTCTTGCGACCCTGTTGACTATTTTGAATGAAACGCTTGATTGTTCGATGATCACGCTTCAGAAGCTTTGCAATTTTAAGAGTGCTGCATCCCTCTGCAAGATATCTCACTATTTTTGACTTTTCTGAGCCTGTCAAGTCCTTCTTTTGACCCATTTTGCCAAAGGAAAGGAAGTTGCCTAATAATTATGCACACCTGATATAGGGTGTTGATGTCATTAGACCACACCCCTTCTCATTACAGAGATGCACATCACCTAATATGCTTAATTGGTAGTAGGCTTTCGAGCCTATACAGCTTGGAGTAAGACAACATGTAAAAGAGGATGATGTGGTCAAAATACTCATTTGCCTAATAATTCTGCACTCCCTGTAGGTAGTAACCACACCGGAGGGTTGTGACTGAATATACTGGAGGTCTGGCCTGATTGTTTTAAAACCTGTGGAAGAGTTTGAATAACAGGAATTGAAGCTATTATTAATTGGCCACACTAACCACCCAACTGAACCAGAAAGTGAATAGCGCCGCCATGGAGGATTCCCCAGGGCAGCGGAAAACCGGCGGGACACCGCCGGTTTTCCGTTTCTGACCGCGGCTGTACCGCCGCAGTCAGAATGCCCATGGGAGCACCGCCAGCCTGTTGGCGGTGCTCCCGCGGTCGTTGGCCCTGGCGGTCCATGACCGCCAGGGTCAGAATGACCCCCTTAATCTACAGTGTTCACACCGTGTACAGTTAAATACAGCACACAGAGTACCAGCTGCATGTAGATAGTGATGTGCATAATGATGGCAGCAAAACATCTCACCATTGTTGCAAAATTCATAGACAAATTCTCATTTTCAAATACTGTATTAATTGCAATTCAGATAGCATATTGGAAACAGTCACAACTTCTTATTCATCAGAAATGGAAGCTGGAGTAATAATGTCACCCATAGCAATTTTAAAGACATACAGAATCTGCATGGGACTTTATCCCAAACAAAGCCATCAGGGAATGCAGTAATGTTCACAAGGGACACGTCCCTTCCGGCATTATGTGAAGAAGAATGGGATGTAAGCATCTTAGCTACTAGTTCTGGAAAAGAGCGATCTGGGAGATAATATCTATTCAGCAGCAGGAAGAAAACTGTAAAAAATCCAATCCAGATGAAGAGAAAGAACAAAAGAGAAATCTAAAGTTAGGACCATGGAGGAATCGGATAAGTCTGTTTAAAAGAACAGCACATGTACACCATGCAGGTAGCTATGCGAAGAACTTGAGGAAAATCATTAATGTAGGCAAAGTAACCAGAGGGAGTCTAAGTAAAAACAGGGACCTCACTAGGCTAATAAGAACAGGTAGATACCTCCAAAGGAGGTTGATAATACTCAACTTCATTATTAGGAGCAGCAGTTAAATGCTCTAAACTCACATCAGATATGTTTCCTTAATGGCAAAAGTAACAGGCATGAGTGAAAGTTCAGCATCAAAAGTCCCCAGCCAGAGAGTAAAAAAGATCAGTACTACTTAATACATGTAGAGGGATCTCTTGCAGGGTAGCGAGAGGTCTTAAGGAAAAACCCAGATACACTTGTGGCCAAATGTGGAGAATTGGCCACATGATGTAACTTAATCAATTCAATGGAAACGTGTTTCTGTTTGCAACCAGCAAGCAGTGGCAAAATCACACTTTGAACAGCAAGGACATGCACCAGTGCCAGTAGGACGGGCCAAGCCCTTTTTGGTGTGCAGTCTTTTCCTGGACTAGATCCCGATTTTAGGAATCCAGCCAGAAGTCACTAGTTGCTCCTTCACTTAGTTAGTGGCAAAACATTTTTAAGTTAAATTTGAGCGCTCATCCCAGAAGTCTTGCAATTCCTGTAAGACAGCGAAACATTTATAGATGTCAAAGGGTGCATCTGTCACCACGGTGTCAGGATTATCAAGATCTGGAACATACATTTAGACTCCTAATAGGCCCTTGAAGGGAGTCCGACCACCCAAAGATCTTCTAGGCAGATTGTTTATCTCCACCTGGACTCTGTACAGGTGATGAATCCAACTATGACCTGAATCTAATACCTTAGTTGTTAAGGATTGCTTTAAGTCACAGTTCTTCCGTTCCACTATTAAATTTTCCTCAGGATGATGGGTGCGGATTAATGCACAGCAACACCCAATGTGCCCATGGCATCCCGGTAAGTCTTACCGACAAAAGCCGGTCCCTGATCTGAGTGGAATGCGGTCACTGCATGCATATGTACTGATAAAGATCTGCAAATCTTTAATAACAGTTCAAACTTCAGCCAATTGCTGTGGCCTCACCCATAGACATCTAGAACATGAATCAGCAGCCCATAAGGTAAATGTAAATGTACCATCTATATGGAGTGGTTTGCAATGATCTAAATACACACACTATAATGGCTTATTTAGGACTAAGAGGGGTGTCAGTGGTGGACGTGCAACAGTGGAACTTTGAATCTGTTAACAAATGTCACAACAGACGACAAATTTCTTAGCCTGTTTATAGAGACCATGCCACCAGTAACATTTCTGTAACCAGAAAACTGTAGCTATTGCACTAGCATGGGCAGACGCTAATACTTCATGAGCAGCAATTATTAATTCTAATCTGTTTTCCTGGTTCAGTATCACTCAATCACACATCCTGGGAATCTGGATAAACAGAATATTTTGAGGACTCAACAGATAGGAGTATTTTGCTGGATAGCTTTTAGGCAGAGGCATGCCACTAGCTGAAACAGTGACTGTGGCCATAATGTCATAATCTATTCTCATATTTGAACGAGTAATCACAGCTACTAAAACAATCTGAACAACAGCCTTGGCAGCTTCACCAGCCAACAAATTCTCTGCAATGTGTACACCAACATGTTGATGACTCAATGTGTGAATAACATGAGCCTTTGACAAAGCATCTTTCAGAGCTGCCACCTTTCCCCAAAGCAAAATGCTTAATAGTGTTGCCACTGGAATCTCTAAATCCATTCAAGCACCAATAATGTAAATTATCTTTAAAGGACTGGACTCAGTAATAGGAAGCACACATTATCAATGTGGGGAAGTCTGGATCAGTATTATGCAGTGCCATAACCAAAGCTTTTAATTCAGCCAGCTGAGCGCTATGATCATTCAAAGTTTCGGAAATATGTTTCATATGTCTGAAATACACCATCTTTCATGACACCCTTTACTCCAGCACATGCAACTGAGTATTTATATATAGTACCAACCGTGGGCTGGGATGAACCATCAGTATATGTTATGTAAGCATGCTGATCTGGAGGCAAAGTTTCACTAGACATGGGGTATTTTTCTTAACACTGGAGAAATTCCTGTGTTCTCAAAGTAGGGTAAAAAACATTATCTACATTAGTATCTGTTAAGGTAGTGGCCCATTGGATCCAACTTGGATTTAAGGATTTCGCATTAGGGAGGCTTGCCTTGGTTAAAGCCTCTATGGCTGGAACAAGAGAGACCACTATTACACATTTCCCTTGAGCCAATGTACTTTCTTCAGGACAGCTGTTTGAACTGCAGTCAGAATTTTTTCGGTTGATGCAAAAAACTTTTCTGCATTAGAGTTTAAATGCAATTAATACACAATTTGTTCAGTTTCATCTTCATTAAAGGTGACGCTTGTGTGGCCACTGGGACATGCAATTATGCATATCACTAAATTAGTAGTGATAACACAAGTATGTAAGTGTCTAGATGCAATCATGTCTGTTTGTAATGTTCTGAGAATAGTAGTAATGTTCAGTAGTCCAATGTTGACTAGAAAACTCAGGTCAAATTAAATTGTACACCGGTTTATCCCATTGTGAATAATCTTGTATGTATGTTCTACCAAAGTTAGAAATCCCAAAAGTGATTGAAGCTTCTTTAAGGTATTTGGGGGCTGTAAATGAACACACTCCTCTAAGAAATGTGGCGCAAGGCTTCTGCCTTAATTTGACAATTCATATCCTAAAAACAGGATACTGAGAAACGCAATTGTTGATTTTGGAAAATTGAATTTATAGACATGGGCAGCTAATTCTAGAATTTTACAATGCCACTGTAGCTAAATGTGTGTTTAAATCATCATCTGTAAGGTAAATGTCATCAATGTAAGACAATGCTTCTGAGTCAATTTCCTGTAAAGTTGATGTCACTTAGGCAGCAGACAGATCTGGACTTTTCTTTTATGCTTGTGGGAGCCTACAGAACATTGTTTCGTTTCCAAATGCGATGAAAGAAGTCTTATCTCTGGAACTGTCCAATGTAATTTTGTATTTTTTTACAAACAATATTATATATTAATGTTGTGCTGTGAGAGTTTTGTGCAGCAAAAGTCTGTGTATGACTCTTTAAACATCTGTAGTCTAAGACAGGAATAATATTGTTTAATTACAGGAACAAATGGATTATTCATTGCAGAGACACAAGGCTCAATCACACCCTGATATTCTAATTGAGAGAGAATCTCCCTAACAGGGCATTTAGCTTCATGGGCATGTCTGGTCATTATAGATATAAAATGACAAGGTGAATCCTTATCTCAACCTGCCTGATTGCAATATAAAGCTGGGGCTAATGTACAAGCCCATTCTGCAACATATGCTTCTTTAACTTCTTTGAGAACAAGAATAGAAAATGAAGGTATAATTACATCCTCTTCCTGTGGGACTTTTCTAACAAATTCAGGTGGGTAGTGTACCTCAGCCACGAGAATGCCGTACACATTAGTTAAAGTTTGCCAGAATGTTACTTTACTAGTACACGCTGTTTGTCACCCTCAATTTGTATGTCTAAACCGTTAAGTTTACAGAACGGCTTAGCTGCTGAGATGGCATTTCAACTTGTATGTAGTCATTAGTTGGTTTTGACACCAGAAACTCTTGAAGAGACTGGTGAACTATTGTGACCTCTGCGGCACTGTTGAGCAGAGTTCTCGCCCACGTCTTGTTCAGAAGATGATTTCTTCTTTTTAAATTGTGGTTTTTGCTGTGGAAGTTTCTCTTCCTTTTTTATGATGAAATCTGGGGAACGCTGTGAGTCCGGTTTTGGTTTTATATACGCTTTGTGTCTGCGTTCGCCTTGTCCCAGTCTCTCTGATCTTTTGTCTGAAAAGTCCTGAAAGGAACAAGAAGGGCGTGCATCATAATACTGATACCCATCAGGCTGTTTAATGTTATCAGGATCACATTTATTTATTTTTTTAGAAACCAATTTTATTGATTTGACTTAGATGGAGGGACAGACCAGATGGCGAGTGCTATTTGGGAAGCAATATATTTGTTGTTGTGGCCATCTATCATTGAGGAGTAGGCCTGGGCAGTAAACTCCATTCCACTCTGGGAGTTTTCAGAATACAGGCACTCCACGCTACGGGGAGTAGAGCGGAGTTCCCACATTCCTCCATTCAGCATGAAGCAAAATTCTTTCTTTCTGTTCGCGATATTCTCAGGCCGCTAGCGAGCACGAGCAAGATTTTGTGCCCATTTGCGTGGCTTCCAGTCATGACAGCGATATTATAGTGCAACTGGTGAGTGCACCTCGAATAGACTCTATACTCGAGAAGCAGCTAAATCTACTTCGAAAGACATTTTCGAGTGGATTTTCTTCTCCAACGGACAGTTCAAGTAATTTTTTAGTGCAAGAAGCCTTTTCTTTTTTTACTTTTTTTCCCCAACAGGAAGAAAGTGCCCAGAGACTCCAACTTCCTGTTCCTGTCCAGCAGGCTCCTCCCAGTGCTTTCTCTATGTCCTGGCCAATTTTCACTTGGATTGCGAGGTGGAAGGATCGCTCTCTTTATCTGCTGGATATATACCATTGGACATAAGCACTTTTTTTTTGTGATATCATACAAGTAAGTTCAAAAACTATGATGTCTTTGTACTTTTACTTGATTTTTAAATTTGATTGTAGTGGATGGGTTACAGTTTTAGTAGGGACCTGGTTATTTTTTTGCATTTCATTTTTCACCTTTTGTAAAGGAAAAAGGTTACACAGTTCAGTGCCTTTTTTCCATGTTTGTTACATTTGCAATATTCATTTATTTTACTAGGTGGCCTAGTCCTTCAATGGGTCATCCAGTCAGTAGGCCCAGTACTATTCATCAATGCATGAAAGAAATGTTTCTGTGGTATATGTTTTTTAAAACATCATTTAGGGCAGGGCTGGCATTGGATTACATAAAAAAATGTTGGCTGTTTTTTGTATTTCATTTTTGTCTGCAAAAAGTGTATATGTGGGATACGAATTGATGCCATAGGAGGATGTTTGTTGTAAAACATTTATAGCTCAGGTAATTTTCATGTTTTGCATTGCTGAATGAATGGTAGTGTGTTCTTCAGTGTTACCATGCCGTCTTTGTCTGGCTAGTGTGTGTGTTCTGGCAGGTGTGTGTGCATGTTTGCCGTCGGCTGCTATTTGTATATGTTCTCCATGCCACGTGGCCAGGGGCCATTTTGTGTAGTCTGTGTCCATAGGCCTGAAAGTGTTCTTTGTTCTCCATGCCTCGTTGATTGCTGTTGTTGCTTGTCCATGTGGCAGGCAGCCATTTTGTGCAGCAACCCAGTATGCTTTTCCCAAAGGCTTGCATGTGTTCTTTGTTCCCCATGCCTCCTTGCTCACTGTTGTTGTTTGACCGTGTGGCTGGCGGTCATTTTGTGCATCCAGCCAGTGTGCTTTTGCCATAGGCTTGCATGTGTTCTTTGTTCCTCATGCCTCCCTGCTCGCTATTGTTGTTTGACCATGTGGCTGGCTGCAATTTTGTGCATCCAGCCAGTGTGCTTTTGCCATAGGCTTGCATGGATGTGACATCAGTTTAATAATATGCTTGAGTACCATTTTAGTATATGTATATTAAGAATATGATTATGATGAACAGTGCTTTATATTGCATGCATTTTTTAGCATTTTTCTTCTGCACCACCTTGCCTCTCAATATGTTTCTGATACTCCCATGAAAACACCAGCAATTCACTATCTTTGTTAACTGTTAACATTTTGTTTTTGTATTTTAATGTTTATTTATTTTATTTTATTGATTTATTTATTTTTTATTTTGTTTTAATGTTTTTTCATTTTAAATTTTTTGTAAACTTTTTTTTTTTTTGTATCCATTTTTTTAAATTTTTAATTGTCTTGCATTTTGCCTCAATCCATTCAATATAGCCTCTCAACTGCACAACTGCATTAATTTTTTTAGGTGTCATTCGATTTCTTCCTGGACACCCTACCTACCATAGAGTAGGTACACCGCAGACACATCAGCATCATTCATTTTTTAAATGATTAGTCCATTTACCCTGTACCACCTTGCCTGTCATAGGCACATACTAGCCTTCATTTTTTTAGGATTATTCCATTTACCCATGCCCTTCTCCGGCTGCCACAGGTGTCTCCTTTAGAATAGATGCACATAAAGCAAAGAGCTATACCTGTATGTTGTGTTATCTTGATTGAAAATAAAATTATATGATATGGTGGTGATGTAGTTTGACTTAGAAATTGTTGGATAAATTGTTGTTAATTATTATCTAAGACACAAACCACAATAAATTATATTGCCTTTGTCTGTATTAATTCAAACTGCAACAATGCCACGTTTCACTAAATGTTTTACTTGCTTATTTGCTTTTAGGTGTACAAGAGAAGAAAAAACTTCACCCACATACTGCCAAACAGAAGGCCTGTACAAAAAACACGAGATGTCAGTCCTCCAAATTCTTCCACTTGCGCAGCTTAGTGCCACTGCCAACTGACAGTTTTAAGATGGCCCCAAAGAAAGGTGCTGCCTAGAAAGTGGCCAGTGAGAAGAAGCAGCTTTCTGCCACTGGTGTGCCGACCACAACCTTTTTCGGGAGACTTGTGCCTGCCCCACCGCCCTCTGGGCAGGAACCTGGGAGCAGCACTCCCGCTTCAACTGTACCACCCCAACCTAAGCCATGTCTGTCAGCAAGGCAGCCACTGCAATGATGGTGACACCAATGAGCAGTGACGTTGAATTGGATTTGTCCCTTTCGCAAAGTAGTACCTAATCATTTCAGGAAACACAGTAAAGTGGACAGCAGCCACAGCCAACAATAGTTGATCTTCCTGAAGTTGGAGCAGAACAGGAGGTTGAGCTTCCTGACGAGCAAGAACCTCGTCTTTTAGAATCATTGGCTTCCTGATCCCTTCCTTTTTCTTGCTGGAGAACTCTACCATTTTCTCCAAGCACCACTTCTGATGATTATGATGTGGGTATGGAGTGGACCCACACATAGTCCAAGAGACACCAGAAGGGGCAAGGGAAAAAAAAAGTTCCTGAAGGCCTTTGAAATTTGGAAGGGGATGATGAGGAGGATGATGAGGACGAGTCTGTCACTGTGGAATCAGGAACAAAGGAGTACTCCTCCTATTCAACATGCTCCAAGGGGTGTGGCACAGGTACCAATGCCAGCTCCCATATTTGTAAAGCCCCAGCTGAGACCTGCACCTTCTCCTACCTGAGTAGAAGTATGTGCTGCAGACAGGCAATCAACGACACACCCATCTAGCTCCAATTAGTCTCTTTAGGCATTGGCATTGGTCCACTAAGAAAGTACTCCACCCCAGTTTGGGACTTTTTAATACTTAACAAGCAGGAGGAGAACATTGCAATACACTCAATGTGCCACATGAGTGTTCAATGAGGTAAGCCTGGTTCACAATATGGTACTGAAGGCCAAACGACCCATATAAAAAACATCACACATTTAGGTTAAAGGAGCACCTTAAAACAATTGCTAAACATGGTCATGGTGATGGTGAGGAAAGCCACGAAACATCTGCTACAAGTCCAATCACCGTGGGAGGTCATGAGGAAAAAGAAGTGACATGTTTACGCAAAGCAGCCATGTCCCCAGCAGTGCACCAGCATCACCCACCACTGCAACCTCAAAATGACACAAGACTCAGAGTCAGATGGACACACCAAAGCATACAACGATTGCCTAAGACTCACATTGAGTCTACCACCTCCTACTTCTCAGAAGTCACCTGCGTCAGTGGCCCCAGAAAAGAAAAAGATCCAGGCTATTATTACGGGCATGTTTAGGCAGGCGGGGCACTACGACCGTAACCACCCAATGGCACTTTTGTACAATGGAAAGCTGGCTAAAATATTAGTGCTGGACCTCTTCCCTTTTTCTTTTGTGCAAGGAGTGGGATTTTTTTAATTTTTGGCAGCCATCTGTCTGAAATGGAAGGTTCCAAGTCGGACCTATTTTCCCAGAGTTGCTGTTCCAGTGCTCCATCACAATATTCTGCAGTTGGTTGGACAAGCTGTGCAAAGTGCTGAAACCCACTTGATGACAGACATGGGGACCAGTTCTCAGGTGACTGAGTACATGTGCATAACTGCATGCTAGATCTCATTTGCGGGAGTATGGCAACAGCTATCTACAGGTCTTACCCCTGAAGAAGGTTTTAAGAGTGCTAGGCAGCATGCAACAGTAGCTGTGTTCACCATGCAGAAATTGCACACAGCTGCAAACATCTTGGACAAATGTAACATCAAGGTGTCTGAATGGCTGTGCCCCAGAGGTCTTAGAATTGGATTTGTTGCCACAGACAACAGCAGTAATATAGTCAAGGCCATTGCAGACAGACTATTCAGGGTCCTGTGTTTGGCGCATTGCATCAACCTGGTTGTGCAGAAGTTTCTCAAAAAAGGAGACATTGTCAGCAACATACTGACCACCTGCAGAAGAATCGGCACTCATTTCAGCCACTGTTTTAAAACCCGGAAGCAGTTTCAGATTATTCAGTGTGTGAATAGAGTACCAGTTAGAGCCCTCATACAGGAGGTGCCAACTTGTTGGAACTCTGCCTATTACAATGTCTGTTCGAGCAGTACAGACAGATTAATGACTATGTCATTCAAAGAGGAGAGTATGAAATTGGGAAAACTGTGGCTATGGATGCGGACAAATGGGGCCTAGTCAAATGCTTGGTACAGATGCTACTCTATTTTGAGGTTTTCACATGAGGAATTAGCAAGGAGGACAGTATGATGAGCCAAGCTATCCCGTGTTGAAACTGCTACAGGACCAGCTAAAGAAGGTGTCTGAAAGGTTCACAGTTGCAGATGTCAATGAAAACACAGGAGTGCATGCCATAGTTGATAGCTTAATCCTTTGCTTGGCTCGTAATGCAAGGCTGCAAAATTAGATAATATTGTCCAAAGAATACATCTGTGCCACACTACTTGATCCACTGTACAAAAGTTTCTGTCCACTTTCATTCCTTTTTCTGAAGGGGATGTTTCAAAATACAAGAGGTGGATTGTTGAAAAAGCTGGAGACCTGGAAGTAGAATGGCTGGAACTTAGGGGCATATTTATACTTGTTTTGCACCAAATTTGCGTAATTTTTTTAATGCAAATTCGGTGCAAAACTAACTCCATATTTATACTTTGGCGCTAGATCCTTCTAGCGCCAAATTTATGGAGTTAAAGTCATTTTTTTGGATGTGGGAACCTACTTTGCGTCAATGAGATGCAAAATAGGTGTGCCCTACCCAGGCCCCAGGGACACCCACACCAGAGGGACAGCAGAGGATGGCAGACCCCATCCCAAGTAAGTACATTTAAGTGCAGGTAAGTATTCTTTTTTAAGTGCCATTGGGGACCCTGAAATGGTCCCCCCTACATAGCACTGGGTGCAATGGCCATGCCCAGGGGACCCTGGTCCCCTGTGCTGGCCATTGGGGTTGTGGGCATGTCAAAGCCCAGCTCACCTGAGTCCTTGTTCAGTTCTGATGGAGGTTGAAGACAATCCGACCCCACCCTGAAACTGCTTGTTCCAGCACACTAGTTTTTAAAACAGTGCACTAAGAACAGAAGCTCAAGGGAAGGGGGGAAGTGGATAAAATAAAATAAAGAGACAACAGCGTTCTTGCGTTTCCACTGTTGAAGTGCTGCACAAATCTGTGTGCTTTCTATTACTCTAAAGCTTCTAAAACATTAAACAAATACCGTTATCAGAATTATCAATATCAAACATTCATCTTAATATAACTAAAGCCTAAATTGCCAATAGCAGACTCACTTTTCCCATATTTCCAGAATCTTTTATAAAACAAATACTGTACTTTTACGTCAAAATACAGCATGTAATTTATGCAAGTCCTTGATTTACTGTTTGCCTTGCTGTTAATGGTTTCCACGGTTCGATTCTTAAAAGTTCCATAAAAAAATGTTTGCTTCACAAAGTTCCGCAAAGTATTGTTGTAACAAAGAGTTTGAATCACAATGTTCGTGGAAGGTATTTTGTTTCAAATTGTCTATACACGAATCCAGAAATTGTTGTCAAAGTTCGTTCAGGTAATAAAAGTTTTGCACTTACTTGTTGCTGGCAAGAGATACTGATCAGTCTAACCTTGTCTTCTTTCTCTTTTGCAGGTTGCTTGTAGGAGAGAGGCTGAGGCAAGGAGGAACCGGAAACCGGAAGAAGGAAGAGCCAGCAGCTGCGCCCATTGAAGCCAATGAAAGTCTGTAGAGAGCAGGAGTGCCAGCGCCGAGGGATCTGTCCTCAGGTAAGCGGGAGGTAGACGAGCACAAGCACTGGGCGAGGCTCGAGGGCTGCCTTTTATAGACAGGGCTGGGTGTGGTCCTCACATGCTGCACATGTTCTTGAAAGGTGTGCAGAGCTGGGTGTGGTTTGAAGAGCTGGGTGTGGTCCTCACATGCTGCACATGTTCTTGAAAGGTGTGCAGAGTTTCAGTTATTATGCAAATGAGTTAAATTAACACATGGCCTAGAGAGGAGTGTTTTAAAGAAGCCTTGGTAAAAGCAAGGCCCAATGTGTAAACAAAACAGCACATTAAACAACATACACAGAAGCCTAGGGGGGGGGGGAGAAGGTGAGATAACAAGAAAGGCTTTCAATAGTAAGTTTAAAAGGGAGCTATTACAGAACCCACTAGTGCAGTGAGAGGGGACATGCTCTTTGCTGTGCACAAACCCTAACAGGGCATGACAGGAGTCATGTGGTATGGATGGTTTAGCGTCAGAAAATGACACTAGGCTGGTTAGAGTCATTTTTTTTTAAACTCTAACCTGCCTAACATAATTTTTTGGTACAAAACCCCCTTCTTCCATACCGCCAGCCCCACCCGGCTAATGCTATTTTTTTTTTATGTTAGCCTACCCTTTGCACCGGCTTGCACCATTCCATAAATATGGTCCCCGTCTGCTGCTCAGAAATGGTGCAAGCCGGTGCAAAACGTATTGGTGCAAAACTACATTAGTGCAGTTTTGCACCAAAAAGTATAAATCAGGGCCTTAGAGTCCCACTCAGTAGTGCTGGGGTACCATGTTCAACTTCCGGAGAGGGCAGTCTTATCTCACAGCAGCCAACACCAGCAACAAGAACACCGAAAACAACAGCAATAGAAGAATCAGACCCAAACTCTACATTTGCTTGGTTTCAAGTGGCAGGTCTTAAGTCCAGTGCAGAGGCAAAGATAAAAGACGTTGAGCAAGTGGTAGCACCAATGACCATTCAGAGGATGATTTAGGAGTAGCTAGATAGCCCAAAAGAGGTCTATGTGGATCAAACCCCATTGGTGCATTGGAATGGGAAGATGCGACAATGACCAGAGCTCAGCAGGCTAGCAATAAAGTACCTGCCTTGTCCTTAGCCAGTGTATCTGCTGTGTGTTTTCAGTGCAGCTGGCACAGTTGTCACAGCAAGAAGGACCAGTCTGTCGCCTTATTGGCCATGATCAAAATGAACCAACATTTCATACCACATGATTGCACTACTCCTGAAACAGAATAGGAGGAGGATTGGTCAGAATCAAATGTGTTAGCTGACCAACTTCTGGGTGAACTACCTGCGTTTGAGGACAAACTCTACTTCCCTGATTAAGTATGCCAGAGCCCCCATTGAACATTTTCATTATTTACTATTGAACTTATTTCTTTGCACACACAAAAAAGTAGCTAGTGCAACATTGGGTCTGATTTATGGTGCCCCACCATTTTAGTCACATGTATAACTGGATTGGAATTGGACCAGTGTGCAGTGAAGAAGCCTCCACAATTCCTCAAGGATATTGGAGACAATGGGTGCCTCCATCATATGCCTATCCTTTTTTTAAATCACCTAGCAGGGCTGCCCCAGAAGATCACTGATTTACAAGACTGCCAATACCAAATTCCAATGTGTTGCTTGCGTCAAAGATACAATTGTGTACCTACCAACGCACTTGGATTGGAAGAGGTAACTAAACCAATTGCACCAATGAATGAAAATATGTTATTGAGTGATTGTGATTGATGATTGATGAATTATGTGGTGCTAGACAGTGAGGGAGGGTGTTCAACCAATTAGTAAACTTGATTTCGATGAATTGTTGTTTGGTGCCTGATGGGTGATCATTTTTCCTGAAGGTGATTGGCCTTTTGAGACTTTACAAAAAGTTACCTGCAGAGTCCACTTCTTTTTTCTGGTTCTTCAGAGACCACACTAGTCTAGTCAGTTTAGTTAGCAAACATAAATCTATACCAAATACTGCACTTCTGTTTCTCTACTTATTCTTCAACAGCAGTGCAATACAGGTCTATCTCACTCTGGTCGGGACTGTAACAGAGTTACTCATAGCCAGGATGATGATGGAAGGACTCAGGGCTGGACTGCCACAACATCTAGGAGAATAAATCTATTGACTTCAAACAGAAACCATGATGATGAGGACTCTGAGGCCTACTACTCAGCTATGTGAAATGGAGAGAGATGCGTTGATTTGGGAAATGCTGATGAGTGTTTGTGCTGCACGGCTGACAAATGTGAAACTCCTCTTGTTTTTGCTCTGCCTCTGAGTATTCTTGGTACAATCCTCATGAAATTTACCTTCCTTCTGTCCTTCTCCTTGACTCTACATTACATTTTCTGTTTTATAATCTGCAGGCTTTCTCCTCTCCTGAATGGACGAAAGGCGCAAGCTGAGCTCAACACTTCTGCTTACCTACCGGACTGGGTCAGAAAGGCACCCAAGAGTGAGATGGACAGTGCCAAGGAGAATGCAGATGCACTGCCCAATTTGGCAATATAGTATCTTTTTAATTTTAACAATCATATTTTTTAGAACTGGGTGAGTTCTATTCACCCTGCTCCATAATTTGATTTTTTCAGACCTAGCGAACAGAACATTTAGGGCCATATGTACGAACACTTTTTCCCATGTACATAGAATGGGGAAAAACCTTTGCTACATCTGGCCCTTAGATATCTAATAACTTGGGTCTCTGGGGCAAAAGGACTGTTTGCAATGCATTTAACCGAACTGTATCATACTCATTCATTGGTTTCTTTCCACAACAGATTGATGATGATTTGCTGCTCTTCGCTCTGATTAATATTGTTCTTGTGTTGTCTGTATTTGTCACACCCTGTCCCAAATCCCCTTTCCCATCCATTTATAAACCACTAACCCTTTTCCCCCGGGCTGTGCCATTTTTTGAAGTGTGACTTAATTTACACCAAATAGATCACAGGTCTTGGTGGGGCAGATGTTGTTAAACATAGCCCTGCTTACCCAACCATGCATAGAAACGTCATTCTTAAATGTCAACATCTTCATTCAGGCCTTTGATATGTGTACACAATTAACATTGTCAATTTCAGAGTACAGACTTGACTTTTCCCGACTTACGAATTTCATAACTTTGGTTTTCATTAAATTTCATGCTCGCCATTGCTCAGAAAAATTTACTATTGCTAGTTTTTGTTATAATATGTGATATTCTTTGATGTGTCATGGTGATAAAAGTCTGTCCTCAGTCTAAAGCTATGACATAAATGTATATCTATAACCCACTAACTCTGTGCTGTTCTTTCAATCAAGCTGCCTGTGAAGGATAATCCTTTTTATTAATTCTACAGTTGGAGATTTCTTAGCTGAGTGTGGAGCGTCACTTGTTGTGATGCCTTCCCTGCTCGCACATTCCCACTACCATAAAGAAGGCATCTTGGGAAACCTTCCAGTAAGGTGTTAGAAGATTGACAGAAGGAGCAGCCGCCAGCCATCACTTCATCTATTCAGGTAAGAGAACTATGGGGTGCAGTGAGCTAGTTTATTTAGTATGTAACTAAATTCCACTGAAGATTAGATAAGTATTTGTTTATCTAGGTTTCTGTAGGCAATATAGGGAATGGCAGCATACCCTCCTAATGATGAACATCGTTCACAAAGAGTAGTAGGACAAAGGTATAACTGATTATAACTAACTGGCACACACTGTGAGAAGTAGATTAAAAAGACAGGATGTGCGAAAAGGCATCAGTTAAAAGTTAAAGTAAAACACCAAAACAATTTTTCAGACATAAAATAGAATAGAAAGTTTTTCCCTTTACTAAAAAAACATAAAAAACTAAACCCATCCTCTCCTCCCACAACAGGCCAACAAGAATATCCCACAAGTTACCGAATCACAGTTTGGGCTTTGTACATCCCAAAAAGCATTTTACTAGTCGCAAACGGGCCGATTCTGTGGATCGGCCCCTTTGCGACTAGAAAAATGCTTTGTACATCTGGCCCCAGATTATTAAAAATGATCTTATGAACTATGGGAATTTGCTCTACAAAATCAATTTATTTAATTCTTGCACTATGTTACCTCAGCCTTATCTACATTTTTGCTTAATCCTTTGACCAAAGAAGGAACAGCTATGATTCTAGTTGCTTCATTTTCCTTTTTTATACAACCTGAAAGTGATGGTTAATTGGTACAACCTATCAAAGGACCGCAGGTCTGCCGGGTGTGTTTGCTGAGCCTGCCTGGAGCCCCTGTTGTTATCCACACCCTTTTGTAGGGAAATCTGGGGCCACATGTACAAAGGTAATCATTTGCAGATACCAAATTGAGATTACCAAATAGCAAAAAATGTCCTAACACCAATGTACAAATGTGTCTTTGACACATTTTGCGATTTACAGTGCGTCACAAATAGCGCTACCTCATGAATATTAATGAGGGAGTGATAGCTTTGCAACCCATTGGGAATTGCTAAAGTCACAAGGATGGTGGACTGCTGGTGTCAGCAGACTGCCATGTCTGAGATTGCTTTTAAATAAAGCAACCATTTAAAAAAAAAAAAAAATAGCACCTATTTTCCCTAAAGGAAAATGGGATGCGTTTAAAAAAATAAAAATAAAAAGTTTTATTTCCATTTTTTAAGAATAGGCCTGCTCTTAACAAATGTTTTACAAACATAAACAAAGGGGACCACTTCCCATTTGTGGATGGGTTACCACCTACTTGAAGTAGGTGATAAAATGTGAATGTTTTGTGACCACATTCTGATCGCAAAACATTCACACATGCCACTGCTATTCGGTATTAGGAAAGGATGCTCTAAATATGCCCCTTCCTGTTACTGAATTGCAAACCCAATTTGCGACCTGGTAATAGTTTATTGAATCACAAAAAGGCTTTTTCACATGCACAAATGGGACGATTCTGCAGTGATGAGGATGGTAAGAACTGTTCTGAGGCATTAGGCGAAAATAGTGACAACATTTGTTCTCCCTCCTTTAATAAGTGAAATAAGTCGATACACCGCACAATCACTAGATGGAGGGCTTGATTTTGGAAAAACCACTATATTGGCCATATTTAGCTCTTGTGGAAAGTGACTAACTTCTGCATCCTCAGTGTAAAAGACAAGCAGATGTGGGGAGAAAATCTCCCTGTATTTGCTATAAATTCTGCAGGGAAACCATCAGGGTCAGGTGCCAAGCCGGTGGCCAACGCCGATGTGGCATTAGAGATCTCTTCAATTGTGAGGGCCTGTCTCACACTGCAGACCCCCGAGGCAATGAGACATTCAATAGGAGAGAGTCTTGCTCCACCTGTGACCATGGGACCACCGCATAGAGGTGCTGGTAATAATCCGCAAATGCCCTCACTATGCCTTGGGCAGTAAACTAGGAGGGGGAACCAGCAGCATTCAATATCTCAGGAATCAGTCGAGCAATCATGGGTTGGGCAGTGAGCCAGTACAAGAGCTTGCCATTCTTATGCCCCCACTCATCTACTTGCACCCAAGGGGTTTTACGAGGATGAAAAGTGGTGGGGGGATTGCCTCTTTCCTTAGCGACCACACCTTTCAGGGAAACCATGTCAAGGCCATGCCTTGTAAGCCTATGTCATAGACTCGTTGGAGAAGTACTTTATGTGATACGATATCAAAGGCAGCACTCAGGTCCAAAAGAATTAGGGCTGAAAAACCACCCTCTTCGGCAGTTCAATGAAGAGCCCCTGTCACTGCCAAAATATCTGATTCTGTACTATCGGAGGCCCTAAAGCCATATTGAGATATACACAAAATATGCTTGACCTTTCAGAACTAGGGCCCAGATTTATACTTTTTGACGCAAAACTGCGCTGGCGCAGGTTTGCGTCAAAAAAGTTTACCGCCGGCTACCGCCATTCCTAGATGCCAGCTGGGCGTCATATTTAAGGAATGACATTTATTTTGACGCTAATCGGGCAGGGGAGGCGTTGAGAAGGCTGCGGGTTGTGCATCAAATATTGGAGCTAGTCAGGTTAGTGTCAAAAATAATGACTCTAACCTGACTAACGTCATGTTTTGGATGCACAACCCCCATAGGCATGACTCCTGTCTTAGCAAAGACAGGAGTCATGCATCCCTGCCCAATGGCCATGCCCAGGGGACTTCTGTCCCTTGGGCATGGCCATTGGGCACAGTGTCATGTAGGGGGGCACAAGTTAGGCCCCCCTATGGCACTTTTAAAAAAAAATGAAATTCTTACCTGGACTTACCTTGGATGGGTCCCCAATCCATGGGTGTCCTCCAGGGGTCGGTGGGGGTGGCAGGGGGTGTCCCTGGAGACAGGGAAGGGCACCTGTGGACTGCTTCCGTGGTCTCTGACCATGGAAGTGCGCCGACAGGTCCCCTAACGCCTGCCCTGACCCAGGCGTTAAATAATGGCGCTAAACAGGCTTAGGGCCATTATTTAAGGCCCTCCTCCTCCCGTGCATCATTTTTGCACGGGAGGATAAATAAGGTGCAAATGCCTTAGAGTAATTTTTCGCCCGGGAACGCCTACCTTTGCATCTCATTGACGCAAGGTAGGTTTCCGCAAGCAAATAATGACGCTAACTGCATAACTTTGACGCTAGACGGGTCTAGCGCCCAAGTATAAATATGGAGTTAGGTTTGCGCCGGATTTGCATTAAAAAAATGACGCAAATCTGGCACAAAAAGAGTATAAATATGGGCCTTAGTCAGGAGACATATGTTTTTTACACTACTTTGGCTAAAAAAGAGAAACAGGGAGGTGGGGCGGTAGTTTTCAGGGTTAGTCAGATCGAGGGATGCTTTCTTCAAAAGGGTAATTACTTTTGCATGCTTCTAAGCTCGAGATACAGTAGCCGAGCTCAGAGAGAGGTTGGCAACCTCTAAAAGGGATAGACTCATGAAGCTTAAGAACTGTTTCGAGTTTAAGGGGATCATCTGGTGAAATTGATTTCACTTGATTACAAAGGGCAGTTAAGAGGCCAAGTCAAGTGGAATTAATTAATTGAGTTCTGCCTCTTACCCTAGCTCACCTGATCGGCAAGGACGATCCTCTGCTTCAGCTTGAACATTTGTCAGAAAGTGAGAGTAGATGGCATTAATATTTTCGACAAAAAAAAAAATCAGCTAATTTATCACAGTGGTCAGTCGAAGCATGACTAGTCTTGTTTTGTTAGGCTGTTATCAATAGAGAAGATTTCTTTAGCTGGGGTGTTACTGTTTATAATTTTGTTAGGGAAACAACTCAGCCCGAGTTCTTATCATCCTATGGTACGCTTTTTCTCCATTATGTAGCGCACTTTCGTTGAGGCATCGTAAGTCTTTCTCCATGTTTGCTCAAGCACCTTACAGCTCCTTTTTTCCGCAACCAAAACATCATTGAACCAGGGAGCGCAGGGCCATTTTTGGGCCTGACCCAGATGGACAGGAATGAACAAGTCAAGGGCCGATGTGAGCCATGACTTTATCTAACTCTTCACAGCTCACGTTAAAGTCTAGATAACAGGGATTAGCTGAACTGTAGCTACCAAAGTACAGCAAATAGACTTTATGCCTAGGCCTTTTAGAAATAGAGTTAGTGGCAGTAGTACTTATAGTGCTAGTCAGTTTGATGTTCATAGGGATCAGGCAGTGGTCAAATACAGTCATGGATCAGGGGGTAGCCACCTGCAGATTGAGGAAAATCGGGTTTAAAGGATGATTTGTCCACGTGCGTACGACCACCCACTAGTTGACCTAACTGCATAGATGCCAAATCACCCACCAATTCGTGAGCCCCGTTACTTCTGGGTTGATCAAAGTGAAGACTTAAGTCTCCTCTAATGCTAAAATTAGATCATTTAAGTACTAATGGAGCCACATGGTCTATCAAGTCTGTTCTAATGGTTTTTGAGAGGTTTGGGGGTCTATGAATAAAGATTTTACCTTTTTGCCCTTTCAACCCCTTGGCTGCCAGGCCTTTTCCCCCTCAGGTGCCAGGCCTTTTTTTAGCCACTTGGGGCAGTTTACGCTTAGGCCCTCATAGCTTTATGTCCACATAAGCTACCCACCTCAAATTTGTGTCCTTTTTTTCCCACATCCCAGGGATTCTAGAGGTACCCAGAGTTTGTGGGTTCCCCTGAAGGAGACCACGAAATTAGCCAAAATACAGCAACAATTTCGTTTTTTTTTAAAATTGGAAAAAAGGGCTGCAGAAGAAGGCTTGTGGTTTTTTCTCCTGAAAATGGCATCAACAAAGGGTTTGCGGTGCTAAAATCACCATCTTCCTAGCTTTCAGGAACAGGCAGACTTAAATCAGAAAACCACATTTTTCAACACAATTTTGGCATTTTACTGGGACATTCCTGATTTTTTACTATTTTTTGTGCTTTCAGCCTCCTTCCAGTTAGTGACAGGAATGGGCATGAAACTAATGCTAAATCCTGGACAGCTAAATATTTTGAAAAAGTAGATACAATTCTGAATTCATCAAGGGGTCGTTGTGTAGATCCTACAAGAATTTCCTGCAGAAAATAACAGCTGAATTATAAAAATATTGAAACTGAGATTCAAAAACAGCCATTTCTCTCCACGTTTTATTTTGTAACTTTTACCTGCAATGTCAGATTTTCAAAAACAATATATTGTGACATCTGCTGGACTCCTCTGGTTATGGAGATATATAGGGCTTGTAGGTTCATCAAGACCCCTAGGTGCCCAGAGCCCATAAAGGAGCTTCATCTTGCAAGGGGTTTTGATTGTATACTAAGTATACAGCAATTCATTTGGTTAAATATAAAGAGTGAAAAATAGGTATCAAGGAAACCGTTGTATTTCCAAAATGGACACAAGATAAGGTGTTGAGAGGCAGTGGTTATTTGCACATCTATGAATTCCTGGGTCCCCATACTAGCATGTGAGTTACAGGGCATTTTTCAAATAGTTGTCTTTTTCACACACTGTCTTGCATTTGGAAGGAAAAAATGTAGAAAGAGACAAGGGGCAATTCAAGTTATTATTCTATTCTGTGTTCCACCAAGTCTCCCAATAAAAATGGTACCTCACTTGCATGGGTAGGCCTAATGCCCACCCCAGGAAACGCAACATGGACACATCACATTTTTACAATGAAATCTGATGGCACCTAGGGAAACCTAGCAAACCTATATACTTTTGAAAACTAGACACCTAGGTAGATTCAGAATGGGGTGACTTGTGGGGCTTTCACCAGGTTCTGTTACCCAGAATCCTTTGCAAACTTCAAAATTTGGTAAAAAAAACACTTTTTCCTCACATTTCGGTGATGGAAAGTTCTGGAATCTGAGAAGAGCCACAAATTTCCTTCCACCCAGCGTTTCCCCAAGTCTCCCGATAAAAATGGTACCTCACTTGTGTGGATAGGCCTGGTGCCCGCAACAGGAAATGACCCAAAACACAACGTGGACATATCATTTTTCCACAAAGAAAACCGACCTGTTTTTTCTAAAGGTGCCTAGCTGTGGCCTCTAGCTTATCCAGCACCTAGGAAAACCTAGCAAAACTGAGCATTTCTGAAAACTAGACAACTACGGGAACCCAGGATGGGTAACTTGTGGTGCCATCAACAGGTTCTGTTACCCAGAATCATTTGCAAACATCAAAATTTGGCAAAAAAACCAAACCATTTTTTCCTCACAGTTCGGTGATAGAAAGTTCTGGAATCTGAGGGGAGCCACAAACTTCCATCTACCTGGCATTCCCCCAGGCCTCCCAATAAAAATTGTACCCCACTTGTGTGGGTAGGCCTAGTGCCCGCAACCGGAAATGCCCCAAAACACTATGTGGACACATAAAAAAATATCAAATACAAAACTACCTGTTTTTGTGGGGAGGGGTGGACACCTGCGTTTTTGGTCCTGGGCTCAGCAGCCACCTAGGGAAACCTACCAAAACCAAAGATTTCTGAGATCTAGACAGCCGAGGGAGTACAGGGAGGTGAGACTTGCATGGACCCCCTGTGTTTTCTTACCCAGAATCCTAAGCAAATCTGAAATTTAGCTAAATAAATCACATTTTTCCTACATTTCATTGTGAGATCACTGCACCAGCACAAATTTCCTACAACCCAACATTCCCCTCAGTCTCCTGGTAAAAATGATACCTCACTTGTGTAGGTGGGCCAAGTGCCTGTGACAAAGAAAAGCCAAAAACATGTAGAAAATGAGGGGGAACCAAAGCGGGTCTAAAAGGACAGTTTGCGAAAAAATATTTTTAGGCTGACATGCGGGGCAGAATTTTTATTGGTATTGATGCGACAAGGGCAGCAGAAATTGTCAACAGTAATGTGCCCAGATAGGAAGTGACCCTTGCCCAAGGGGCTGCCCCTCACACAAAACACACACACACACCAATCCCTGGTGCCTAAGTGGTTTCTGCCCCCACCCCCCGGGGGCTGGTCGGCCTAATAGAAATAGGCTGATCTACTCCCAAGGGGGGCAGAAATGGCCTAAACTAAATTTGCCCCCCCCCACCCAAGAGGAGCGAACCTTGCCTAAGGGGTTGCTCCACATCTGTAAAAACATGTAAAAAATAAAAATCCCTGGTTCCTATTGGTTTTTGCCCCCAAGAGGGGTAGATCGGCCTAATACAAGTAGGCCAATCTGCCTCCAATGGGGGCAGGAATGGCCTAAAATAATTTCCCCCCCAGGGGAGCGATCCTTGCCTAAGGGGTCTCTCCTCTTGCGTGAAATTGGCACAAAAAAAAATCCTTGGTGTCTAGTGAGATTGGCCTAAGAAAAATAGTCCGATCTGGTCCCAAGGGGGACAGAAATGACTCCCCAGGAGAACGACTCTTGCCTAAGGGGTGGCGGCTCCGCATCTATTTAAAAAAAAAAAAATCCCTGGTGCCTAATGGTTTCTGCCCCCCTTGGGGGAAGATCGGCCAAATTAAAATAGGCCGATATGCCCCTAAGGGGAGCAGAAATGGCCTAAAATAGATTTGCCCACCCAGGGGAGCCACCCTTGCCTAAGTGGTCGCTCCAGTTTCGTGAAATTGACCTAAAAAAAATCCCTGGTGTCCATTGGTTTCTTCCCCCCTCAGAAGCAGATTGGCCTAATAAAAATAGGCCTATCTGCCCCCAAGAGAAGCATAAATGGCCTAAAGGCAATTTGCTCCCAAGGGGAGGAACCCTTGCCTAAAGGGTCGCTCCCCATGTGTAAACAATAACATTAAAAAAAAAGAAAAAAGATCCCTGGTGTCTAGAGTTTTCTGCCCCCCTGGTGGCAGGTCGGCTTAATTACAATAGGGAGGGCAGAAAAGGCCTAAAAAAATGTCCCCCAGGGCAACCCTTGCCAAAGCGGTCGCTCCCTTCATTGTTTATAATCAAAAAATAAAACTCCCTGGTGTCTAGTGGGCATTTCTGCAGCCTGATTGCTTCACGATCGGGCTGCAGAAATGCTCAGAGACATCAAGGAAAGGAAAAGCCTTTCCTTTCCTTTGATGCCTCTCCCGCTGAGCTCCCAGTGCGGTGGGGTCGGCCTCTGATGAGGTCAGCGCGCAATCGCACGCTGATGTCATCAGGTGTCACTGGGGGGGTCGGGGTGGGCGTGGTGGAAGGGGAAGCAATTCCCCTTCTATACCTGCCCATGGTAGGGGGATGTGAGGCCCTCGAGGGGAGCGCTAGCACTTCCATCAAGGGCCTATACATGAACGAGGTGGTAACATCCCTGGCACCTGAGCGCCATGGCAGCGGACGTAACCACTTTGTCCTGGGCATCCGAGAGGTTAATATTAAGCTATCTGGAAAAAGGCACTTTCACAGTCCTGAATCATACAGGGAGTAGGATTGCAGACCATTGAGGATTTGTTGATAATCGCTTTATCACCCTCTCTGCCAGAAGGTCTTCATAGTACAAAAAACACAGCCCAATAGCTCCAAACAAATTCAACACAGTGTAAAAATACAATTTAAATTCAGATCCCTCACATTTTAAACACTATGGATCTGAAAATAAGAATTTTGCTGTTTTACAGGGCTACTTTTTAAAGTCGTACCCATATTATCCGCACTTACATGTTCAAGTAAAAACCTGTCTACAATTAACAGGAATATACACTGGTTGCACCTTTTTTAATGAATGCAGTTCAAAGAAATGAAGCTATAGTGGGGGTAGTCATGTTACAAGTTCATGCTTGAAGAGCATACAGACATATATAGGTGCTTCCTATCAAGCTGAGGAGGATAAATCCTTGTTACCACGGACATCTCAGTATAAAGGTGAAAAGGAGCTTTAGGCAGTTGCCAGAAAACTACTTGAGAGAACCATTAAATGATTTCTCGACCTAGAACAGTGGTTGCATGTTATATGGTTCCTATAAGTTTAGTAGAACTGTGTATTATATCAAAAAGAACATCACAATATAGACTTGGGGGATATTTATGAGTTGGTTTGCATTGTGTATGCACCATGCAACGTGGTACAGGTGCAACACAAACCTTATATGTGATATATGAAGCCACACAAGGTCATGTTGCGTGACTCCATAAATCTGGAGTGAGGCAACAAAGTGCAAATCACTGCTTTATCTTATTCTGCCTTGCCTACGTGGGCATTGCACAGGTGTTCCCATGTGACTTCCATGGATTTTGATGCATTCCCAGATTTACCAGAAGTTGTAGACCTGGGAATGCGCCAAAAAGATACGCTTTCACAGGTAAGGCGTAACAAGGAGAAATATGTATTTCTCCTTGTTACTTCCTCTTCCTATGTCTGCTGCATCCTATATCTGCTGCATTCTGCAGCAGACATAGAAAGAGGAATATGCCTCTCAGTATTGATTTTGTGCAGGAAGGTGTACGTTCCTGCACAAAAATAATCCTGCATGCATGGTGCAAGAGTTTCTGCATTGTCACGAGGCAACCCATTGTACTCCAGCACAGGAGGAAAGGACAGGAATGTTCTGCACTGCGCCACTTTTTCATAAATCTGGCCCTTACTGTTTTAACTGATTGCAGCTAGTTAATTCAAATATACAATTGACCCATTGTTAAGGATTCTAAATCACCTGTAGCTGGTTAGCAACATCTTTGGAAGTAAGTTGGTGTACCTTGGTTCTGAAAGACAGCTGGTTAGCTTCAGTATTTTGTCCAACCCGTCTGGTATTGAAATTCCCCTGTAGTCACTTATCCCTGGCGTTAGACTTAACCATCTTGCCCTCGCAATACACTTGGAGCAGGCTTGATCAGAAACACTGCAATTTAATTGCTTTTAGTATCACATGAAACCCAGTGCGGGTACACAACAACAACAAGAAGACAAAACAACATGTTGGACAAATTTGGAGCTCAATATCCGAAAGCTTCTAAATTTAAGGTCCTCCTCCCAAAATGGCGAATAAGGCTGGAACTTTGGTAACGGCTGACAAATGATAAATCCCATGTACAGTGTTTGTGCTACTTTAATGGACTAGCCATTCTGCCACTTTGGTACTTTCTCGGGGGTCTGCAGGGGGGTGAACTGCTTTCAGATCTGGATGAGCTGCCATGACTCCATCATGCAGACAGGGCCCCACTTAAATTGTGTCTTTTTGTAGAGTGAGGTTAGTTTGAATTTTTTGCCATAGGTGATTTTGGATTTCAGTCGGACCCTGACTTTGACTCTTGTGCAAAGGTCGATGAGGGGACATTAAAAGAAGTAGGGCCTTATTTACAAGGCCGTAGCGGCACACTCCACCACTGGAGCATCATTTTTTTTAACGCTTCTTTGGCGCAGTCTGCCAATCTATATTTACAAGGCTACGCAAAGCCACCTTTCATGACTTTTCATGCCCTTGTAAATATGGACCCCTTTCACACATAACACTGCATGATAGGGGGTTTCATGGGTGTTGTTTGGAGTGTTCCCACGCAGCACCCATGGAATCAGAATGACTCTGATGCATTCCCAGATTTACAAGACAGGGAATGTGTCAGGTTCCTACACCACCTCAGGGGTGGCGTGAGAGTGATGCAACAAGGAGAAATATCCTTATTTCTCCACGTTTTTTCCTCTTTTATGTGTACTGCATTCTGCAGCACACAAAGAAAGAGGAGAACACCTCTTGTGATTGCTTTTGCGCAAGAAAGTGTTCCTTCCTGCACTAAAACAATCATCCCCACAACTCAGGCATCCTTGCACTATGGTGCAAGTGTGCCTGCATTGGCGCTAGACAATGTGTTTCCCAGCACAAGGGGAGAGGACAGAAAAGTGAAATATCTTGCAGATATGGTGCATATCTGCCATGTCCTGATGGCACAGGGTGTGCCACCCTGTGCCACAGGGCCTTGTAAATGAGGCCTATAATTTGCAGTGATCTTTCTCAAACAGGGTTATTTGCCAGTCATTTTATTAACTGGCTTTCTGAGATATCACCAGGGGTGGCTCCTCTGTTAGGGCGGAGGACCGTCGCCCCCGCCAGCAGCACAAGCTGCAAAACTATGTTTATAATCCCCTTGTTGTGAATGGGGCAGGGCATCTTGGGTGAGGAGCTGTGAGGGGGAGTGCTCAGCACTCCCCTTCATCGCGCATGTATGTTTGGCTGACCGGCTACGGCCGGCCAAACAGACATGCACGGTAGGCTCTTTCCAGCCCAGCAACACAGTTACCGGGCTGGGTAAGAACTGTTCTGAGGCATGAGGCCAAATTTGTGGCAAAAATTGTTTTATCTCCTTTAATAAGTTAAATGAGCCGATACATCGCACAATCACTAGATGGAGGGCTTGATTTTGGGATGACCCCTAAAGTGGCCATATTTAGCTTTTGTGGAAAGTGACCAATCTCAGCAGCCTCAATGTAAAAGACAAGCAGAATTGGGAAGAAAATCTCCCCACTATAAAATTCTGTTGGGAATCCATCAGGGCTGGGTGCCATGTCAGCAGCTAATGCAGATATGGCATTAGACATCTCTTCAATTGTGAGGGCCTGTCTCACACTGCAGACCCCCGAGGCAATGAGACGTTATTCAATAGGAGAGAGTCTTGCTCCACCTGTGGCCATGGGACCGTCGCATAGAGGTGCTGGTAATAATCTGCAAATACCTGTACTATGCCTTGGGCAGTAAACTAGGCTGGGGAGAACCAGCAGCATTCACTATCTCAGAAATCAGTTGAGTAATCATGCGTTGGGTAGTGAGCCAGTACAGGAGCTTGCCATTTTATGCTCCCACTCATCTACTTGCGCTGTAGAGGCCCGCAATAATTGACGCGGCTTCTCAGGTCAGCTCAAGCTGTTGGACAATCTCCCCATCAAGGATCTTCATGGAGCTGTGCCTCCAGCCGGAGGGCTTGAGTTTCCAGTCAGGTTAATTGTTGGAGTTTATTTTTTTCCTGTCAATGTAGAATACTTTAAGCATGCCCCCTAATAGTAGCCTTACAAACCGCTCATATTGTGCCAGCAGATTCCACTGTTCTTTATTACTCTAAAAGTATGTTTCGAGCTCATCAGCTAGAGCCCAGGTGTATGTCTCATCCCGAAGGTGCCATGCATTTAAATGCCACATTGGCCTCTGAGCGGCAGCCTGGGAACCCAAGCGGAGGAGTACGGGTGTGTGGTCAAAGATCCCTCCAGGGAGAATCTGTACCTCAGATATCTGGAGGCAGTCTGCGGCTGGCTGGAGAGACAGGTCAATACGAGTGTGGAAGTGATGAACTGCTGAGGTATGCGTCTGTTGTCACCATCTAGACTTCCACAGGGAATATATGTCAGAACAACGCATGCTGGTACCACGCATGCCAGAACAACAAGGTTGGAACAATGACCTCGTTGTTACCACGAATGCCTTTGCCACGAATGCCTTAACAACGATTTTTCATTGTAAAGGCATTCCTGGTAAAGGCATTAGTGAACGGCATGCATGGTTCCAACATGCGTCCCCCCTGGCCCCCACCCCTAAAAATGACCGTGCCCCCTCACACCCACCCCTAAAACCACCCCAACCCACACCCCTAAAATTACTGCAACCTCTCACCCCACCCCTAAAACTTAAAACCACCCCAACCCCCACCCCTAAAACCTAAACCACCCCAACCCCCACCCCCAAATACAAAAAATACCCCGACCCCCCCACACCGCCCATAAACCTAAACCACCCCGACCCCCACCCCTAAAACTAAAAATACCTCGACCCCCCACCCCGCCTCTAAAACTAAAAATATCCCTCCCCAAACCTAAACCGGCCGACCCCCACCCCTAAAACTAAAAATACTTCGACCCCCCACCCTGCCCCTAAAAATAACCCAACCCCCTTCCCCCGCCCGTAAACCACCCCTAAGACTAAAAATACCCTGACCCCCCACCCCACAAACCTAAACCACCCCAACCCCCACTCCCAAAAAGTAAAAATACCCCGACTCCCGCCCCTAAAACCTAAACTACCCCAAACCCCACCCCCAAATACTAAAAATACCCTGACCCCCACCCGCCCCTAAAACTAAAAATGCCCGACTCCTCCTCCTAGCCCCTAAACCTCAACCACCCTGACCCCCGCCCCTAAAACTAAAAATACTCCTCCACCCAAACCTAAACCGCCCGACCCCCACCCCAAAACTAAAAATACCTCAACCCCCACCCCCACCCGACCCTAAAACTAAAAATACCCCGACCCCCCCTTCCCCTGCCCCAAACCTAAACCACCCCTAAAACTAAAGTACCCCGCCCCCCCCACCCCACAAACCTAAGCCACCCCAACCTCCACTCCCAAAAAGTAAAAATACCCCAACCCCCACCCCTAAAACCTAAACTACCCCAAACCCCCACTCCCAAAAAGTAAAAATACCACAACCCCCCACCCCGCCCCTAAAACTAAAAATGCCCTGACCCCCCTCTCCTACCCCTAAACCTAAACCACACCGACCGCCCGCCCGCCCATAAAACTAAAAATGCCCGACCCCCCCACCCTTAAAACCCAGCCCCACTTACCTCCTCCTTGATCGCGTGGTCCTCCTCAGCCGACTCCCTTCTTCTGTGCCTCAACCACGCATGTGCATGGTTAAGCACATGCATGGTTAAGGCCACTTAACAAGGAAGTCGTGGTTAACAAAAGCACTGTTCCGCTTTTGTTTTCCACGACTTCGTTGTTAAGGAGTCGTTGTTCGGGATGCTTCTCCCACAGGTGCCCAGGTATCGTACAAGCCAAGAGCATCAACCCAGTTGGAGAGTCGACGAGCCCTTGCAACTCTATGGTTGGATGGGACAGCAGTAGTGTCAGCAGCAGGATCAAGAACTGCATTAAAATCACCTCTCGCCCTGAGGTTCCATCAGGGAGTACCAAAAACGCATGTGTGAGAGTCTGATAGAGAAACTCCTCTACCAAGGGCGGGACAAAGAGACAAAGAAGTCTCAAATCATGACCCTCCACCCCACCCTCAAGGACAAGGTAACAACCCTGGGGATCAGATACCATATGGTTGACCACTCTAAGGAAGGACCAGTGAAGGAGAATCACCACTCCTCGGGACCCCCATTTATAACCAGCATAGAAGATCCTGTAATATCCCTGGTGAAGCACGAAGGGGCACCGGGTACCCAGCAGGTATGTTTCTTGGAGCAAACACAATAGCTGGAAGGAAGCGATGAGCATAATGAGAGACAGCTTAGCATTTGATTTGATGTAGCAGCCGATTAACTTCCATGATATTACTCGGATGTCCATAGAGAGGAACACACAGAACAAATGGGAAAGGGAGAAGGTGGGTGTCGTGCCCAGTGAGTGCTAACCAATCAAGTGGTGGAGTGCCCTTTGCAAATGCTTTGATGCATAACAAATGATGAAAAATCCTTCCCCCCCACCAACAACCCCTCTCTCCATACTTCAACCCGGAAGCATTTTCCACCCTCATTATTAGAACACAACCCCATAACATTGTATACTGAATGTGAAATAGTGGACCCTTCCTGTTTGTAGGATCTCATTTACCCAGTCCCTTGGGAAAAAGAAAAGAGCTTTGACCGATGGCTCCAGATCTAGTACCCCGTGCCGTTGGTGCCCCTGGTGAGATCATGGAACTCGAGGACAATCTTTCATCCTCATCAGTTGGTTGGTGAACGACAGAGCCCTTAGGGGGCACTGTGTCCGGTGCAAGCCAAGAGGAGGCAGCACTGTTCTTGGTTGATCATTCCTGTTCTTTCATCTGCGACCCAGATTCATCAGAGCTCGGGGAGGGTGAACCAGCCTCTGATCGACCACACCCCTGTGGGAGTGGGTCCGAATCCTCCATCCCACCTTGGTAGTTGCAGATTTTTTTGTCGGAGGTTGCTTCACTGTGGGACGGGGAGATTGGTGTGGGGGACAGAGCTTCTTCCCTTCTGTGAGCCAATCCCATGCCATCTCTGGCGTATCAAAGAAGTATCTTTTCCCTTCTAAATTACTTTCAGCTGTGCTGGAAAGAAGAGCATATAAGAGAGGTTAAGGGCCTTCAGTTTTTGTTTGACTGCTGCATATGATCGTCCTTTGGCCTGCACCTCTTTAGTATAGCCTGGGAATATCAGTACATTGGAGTAATTGCAGTGCACTCTGAAAGTCGCCTCACCTTTTGCTGGACAGAATCTCTGTCCTTGGAAATTAAGGATGTGGGTGATCATAGGCCTATGCGGGGCTTCCACGGGGGTCTAGGCATCAGAGCCCTTTGTGCCCACTCCACCACAAACAAGGTAGATAATTTATCATTCCAGAAACTCAGAAGAGTATGGCAACTCCATCCTCTCCGGAAAGCCAATAAATCTCAGGTTGTTGCGCAGTGATCTTTTTTCAGCATCTTCTGCTTGATTGTATAGCTCGGTGGTTTGGGACATGAAGCAGGACACCTTGGTGTTGAGTTCAATTATCTCATCTTCAGCAGTCGAAAGGGGGCCTTCATCTTCTGTAATTCTATGAGTGATATTGTGTAAGTCCTGATGCAAAAGCACCACATCCACGCAGACCTCACAATCTTGGTCTCCACCACCATCTGAGATGCATGGATAGCCAGAAGAATTTCAGAAAGATCCCCGGCAGCATTAGACAAACTAAGGGGGGAATAGAATAATCATTTTTTTAAACTTACCTTTGCTGCTGGCACCGCCTCGATCCTCTTCCCTTAATGGTGTTGGTGTTCCAGCAGTGTCTAGCAGCGTCAGGATTGGTCTAAATGGCTTGGTCTGCTGCTCAGACAGTGAATGGGAGTCTGTGCAGTTTCACCAACGTGGCTGTGCAACACAGCCGGGTTGGAAAAACCTAAGTGTACATGTCAGTTTGGCTGGCATAAGACTGTCGGCCATACAAATATGCGCACTTAGGTGCATGCTACTACTCCTGCCCTTCCCACCTCCCCTTCTCATGGCCCAGATCCACCCCTCCCTGCACATGCTGGCTGAGCCAGCAGTTAAAAAATAAAACAATAGTAAAATATTGTTTTATTTTTCAGCTGCTTGCTCAGCCAGTGGGGCGACGCACCTTGGCCATTGTGAAGGAGCTGCCTCTGGACAAACTGCTCTCCAAAGTCTCTCTCAACGGGGGAGGGTCCGCATTCAAATTTGTGGCATATTTCTCAGTCCCATTTGGGATGAGTGGGGAGGGGGCTTATCCTTCCCCATCACTGCTAGAGACGGGATGACTGAAGACTAAGGGGCATATTTATATTCCGTCTGCGCCGATTGTGTGTCAACATTTTTGATGCACAATCAGCGCAAACGTTGCCCCGTATTTAAACTTTAACGCCCGAGCCCGCGGATGACAAAATTCCGCTGTGTGCGTAATTTTTTGGATGCGGCAACCCGCCTTGCGTTAATTATATGCAAGGTAGGCGTTCCCGTCCAAAAAATGGCTTAAAGGGCCGGGGGTCGTATTTATGCTTTCGGGCAAAAATGACGCACGGCCGTGAGGCGGAGCCAGAAAATAACGCACAGCCCGATTTGCATAAAAAATTAACGCCTGGGTCAGGGCAGGCGTTAAAATGGGGCAAACACACCTGTATTTAATCAGAACACACAGAACAAACAGCAGAGCAGCAGAGCAGCAACAGGGAGCCATGGAGGTGATTCTAATCCAGCATGCACGCAGACGCAGAGCCCAGCAGCTACAACAACACCAGCAGGGACCCCAAAGGCAGCGCAGAAGGCAGGAGAGGATATTCCGCCCAAAAACAACCCTTCAGGGCCTCAGGGAATACGACATCATACAGAGGTACCGGTTGAACTGGCAGGCCATTCAGCAGCTGCTGCGAAACATTGAACAGCAGTTGGCCCCCACTTTGGTGACACCCCACACCATCCCAACAGAAACAAAGCTGCTTGCCATACTTCACATGCTGGCAAGTGGCTCTTTTCAAACAACTGGTGCCCTGGTTGGCGAAATATCACAACCATCATTCTCCGCCTTTTTGCCCAAAGTACTGGACGCCATCATTCGACTGACACCCCGCCACATCTGCTTCCCTAACACACTGCAGAAGCAGCAGGAAACTAAACAGGGGTCCTACGCAATCAGTGGCTTCCCACACGTCCTTGGTGTACGCCTTGTGCCACCTGCTGCAACTGAACACCTCTACCGCAACAGGAAGCACACACATTCCATCAACGTGCAGGCCATAGTCGATCACCAAGGATTGATCACCAACATCGTGGCTAAATATCCTGGGAGTATACATGACTCATACATCTTCCGTCACTGCACCATCAATGAACACTTCCAGGATGAACGGTATGGCAATGGACTACTTGTTGGTAAGTACAAAAACCTACTTATTTACACACTGCACAGCAACCCTCTAGGACACACAACACATACACCACAACAGCAACATGTCGACAGGAACACACTGAGGTCGTGATATCGCTAGCCATGTTTCTTAAGTCACCATTGAACCTGTCACACATCGGAATTTACTGTACAGCCTAATGTGAAGACGTCAATGAGTGTGGTTGCCTAAAGGTCACCTTGCAAATTGTAAGTGTCCAATGACCTTTACATTAATACATTGCCTAAGTCTAAAGGTATGGGATGTCCAGGGTACTTTGATATGAACGTGTTAACAACACTTTCAATTTTAACTGTGCATGGAACTATCATCTCACCCCCAGTGAAGACACACGGACACCTGTATCACAAGTCACAATGCTAGGGAGAGCACACTGTACTGCAAATCCCAAAACTGCTGACAAACGGTTAGCAGACAAACACTCGTTCAGCCAAGGAAACAACACAATGCAGATGGTATAGCCTACAAGCATAGGATGTCACATTAGTACAAAAGAGTCACAGACAACACAAGACAACTACTGCCATTAAAGGTCTTTTCAATAGTGCCAGCTTCATCAACATGATCCCATTCATTTTCTCTTGCAGCTGATCAGGGGTATGGCATCCAGCCATGGATTATAACACCATTTGGCAACCCGAGTACAGCTGCAGAGCGTGCATACAACGAGGCCCATAGGAGGACACGCAGCATTGTCGAGCGGACCTTCGGCATCCTCAAGTCAAGGTTCCGCTGCCTCGACATCACTGGTGGTAGCCTCCTATATTCCCCCGAGATGGTCTGTAGGATCATCCTCACATGTGCAATATTGCACAACATTTGTATCAGAAGAAACATTCCCCTCCTGGAACCAGAGCCACACACGCCTGAAGAGGAGGAAGAGGAGGATGCTGGCCTGCAACAGGAGGGGGAACTACAGAACACAGATGCTGGTATACGCAGGCAGCAACAGATTGTAAATAATTTCTTCTGAATATGATCACCTTCACCACTTCAGTTAACTAATGTAAATCAACACCTATATAATCACCATATCATGGTCTGGCTATTCCTTTTTACACACCTTCATCTCTATTTATCAGAATAAGAGTGTTGCCTGATGGAGCATTGCTGAGATACTGAGTAGGACACGGAACATCCCCGAGCTTATGTGATGCCTAACATACAATGGTCACAAACACACACACTCTTAATGACATATATCATGTACATATCTCCTTTGAAGGCCTATAGCAGAGGACCACAACTATTTCACACATACATGTTGAAAGCAAGGTCCAACGCAGCATATGGCACACAACTCTGACACCATCACTCAATAAGGGGAAAACAAGCCTCATACATGAGGCAGTCAATGTGCTTTGGCATCACTAACAGGAATGTCTGACAAGACCCTTGACAGCAGTTAGTCCAACTGCATCCAATATTTGCAAGGAATATCTGTGACTAGAGTTCCATAGAAGCAGAACATAGACAGCACAAGTGCCACACATATGACATGCATTGCGCACATGACATTCCATGTACATGTCAGCCCATTTCCTAACTCCTGACACACCCATGCACCTGGTCACAACCCACCTGTCGGAAGAGGTCCCTGGAATACTATGATGTGTACCCTGATAATACCTCCTCTACAAACTCAGACCAACATTAGCAAACCAGTGTGCTACACCCTTTCCTAAGGTATGCCATTGTCAAAGAACATCTGACTGCAAGGACGTCAGGTCAATTTATACACTGTCTTCTAGTTTCAAAGCCCTGTTAGCACATGTAGATTGCTTCCCCTTGTGAAAATGTCTGTTGGCCCTTAGAATGCAAGTCTCACCTACAGGACTGGTGAGAAACAGATGCAGCCCACACCTGTGATCACCTCCATGCACACCACCCATTACAAAAAGCACTGCCCCTGATGATGCCTGGAACAGCAAAGGAGTTGCAATTATGTCAAATACATCGTCAACCATTGATAGTAATTAAGCTGTGTAACACAGCCCTTGGGTTCATTTGTCACCTTCAAAAACACAGGACATACACAGATTGACATGTCAACTGTCTAGTTTGTCCTCCAAACAGTCTCAGTCAGACCACTGATTATGTAACTTGTCCAGTAGCTGGCTCCTGAATCATCTTGCATTCTGTCAGCCTGACTGGCAACTGTCTGTGCGTCACACTAAAGTATCCCTGTGTCTACATATGTACCACACTTGCGTTAGCAAACCTGCCATTCATCAGGGGGCATTGGGCATGGGCTTCTACCATGCATACACAAATACATTGTATAGCATCATCTGCCTTTTAACTGTACCATTTGAGTTAAATCCTCTTGGAAATGCAAAATTCATGGCCCATCCCTTTTCTGGGTTGCATTTATGCATGAATGACAAAGTGTGACAGTGTCCCAGGGTCATAGGCAGGGCTTGGGTACGGGGCTTTCAGCACAACCAGCAACCTCTGATAATGTACATGACTAATACACAAATGTCAGAACCATGACAGTTCACACACAGCATCACAGTGCGCACAACATAGTGATGGGCCGTGTGTGGTGAATAGCTGCGAGAATAAACAGCACAGAGGCTATGATGTTCCCAGATGCAGTGGGAAGTGCAGAGGCCAACCTGTGTACAAATGTTGTAATGACACCTGCCGGAACATGACAATTGAGACATTATCTCACTCAGCACACCAAGGTTGCCCTGTTGACTGTCTCATTACACGTCTTTAGTGACAGGGTGGGACCATCCACATGTTGGTTCACATGTCCACATCTACTTTACTCACATTGATCAACAAAGGATACTCAGTAGTTACAGGAATAGCTGCCACTGACTCATGATGAGTCCTGGTCCGAACTGTGACAAATTACATCCCAAAAAATCTACAGGATCATCATTGGACCACACACATGAACAAGACACCTATGTGCAAATGATCACTGGAAATATATGGACACGTGCTGTCTTGTATGCTGGTCCACCACAGCCACTTGATAGTTGGGGCTTACTTCTATGGCCTCAACTGTGGTGTCATCATACATATGAGATTGACCCTTGTCTGTCTGTGCAAACAACATGGTACCCACTTCCTCAATGCATGTGTATAACTCACTGTGGGATTCATCAACTAGTGCCTAGGAAGCTCTTACCAATACTCTAGGACATAGGATGTAGAAATTGTGGACCTTTGACATGAACATGTGTCTGCCATCCATCTGGTGCATGCTATGTCACATGTGGTGTCTACGTGACCCTAAAACTTGGAAGTATACTTTGCGGGTGTTGTTACATGTATGACTAACACATGCCCTTGCTCATTCCAATTTTTACTTGCATCTTAGGGTTGGACACATGGACGTCACATTCATACAACCAAATGTACAATAATGCTTCATGTGATGTACACACACACACCTGGTCAACCAACAAATTAGTTGTCAAAGCACACACTTTGAGCCAAAGGCATTTAGGTATAGTACATATGTGCGTCACATTGCTATCCTCTCCTTATGGCAAACATGAACAATTTGTGCCACACATATATGTAGGCCACACTTATGACCATCTATGACGTCAGCCAACTGTAAACATACTGTGAAGGGTGTAGTGGATGATGTTCCGCTGCAGTATGATGTCACACATGTGAACATACACCATCAACAACATACTGTCTTCAGTTAGCCAATCTATGATATGTGCCAAATGTAAAATAACCAAAAAACAAGTAAAAATGCCCCAAACCAGTTAATGCACTGTAATTTTGACGTCCCTAGCGGTGTGCGAGATTTTTTGTTTACCAAAACTGTATTTGCGTCATTTTTTTTGACGCACAGGAGTGAAATATAGCCCGCATCCAGATATTTGTACAGTCCATGTATCATTATGTGGATGCGGGTTAATATTCACGTCTGTGCGTAAAAAAAAAATGACGCAAATACAGTTTTGTGCAACAGAAAATGACGCATGACGCGAAAAAGGCGGGACTTTTCATTCAGGAAGTGATGTGATAGGATATCATGTTTACAGATCATGTGCTGTGTACTTTCACTTTCACTTTGCAGTCTATGATCCTTCTAGACTGTGTGGCTGTGTAGAGAGTGTTGTCCAGAGATTTTGTGATGTATTTGTCCTGTGTGCTATCTGTAAAGTCCTTTTGTGAAATACATTTTGTTTGTGTATACTGTAGTACTGTGTTTTGTCTACATTTGTCCATTTATCTTGTGTATTTCTTGTTTGTGGGAGTCTGTTGTGGGTAGTGTTAATTTGGGGATAGTTGGGCTCTTTTAGTGTTTAGGTTTACTTTTTTTCTGTCTTTTTACCCCTACTTTCACCCATTTCCCCTTTCTATTTCTTTTACCCCTATTCCTTCTCTTCAATTATAAGTATGTCTGGTAGGCCACGTCTTGGCAGGATGGGGGAAGAGGGGTTGGGGGGCTTCATCTGGCTGGTGACACATTTCTTGCCGCTCATGATCCAGGCAGGGGGCAGGGTCATACAGGGGGACCCGACAGAGGCGCGCAGAATCCGGTGGGGAAAGGTGCTGCATCACCTGCAGCGTGTGTATGCCAGCCAGAGGAGTGACCACCAGCTGAAGCACCGGTGGGCGGACCTCATCACCAGGGAGCAGGATCTCTTGGACCACCTGGGAATCATGATTGGTGGCACTGTTGGTGAGTACGACTATTATTATTGTGCACAAATGAATGCTCTGTAGTGACATCAGTGGATTAGTGCAATGTCTGCCAGCTAACTTGATGACTGTGTGTAATTTTGGGGACATATAAGGGGATCATTGATGCACTATGGCAAGGATCACAATTGCTAGCTGTCAGGTAGCACGTGCTCAGCAAACTTACAGGTATCTTTACCATGAAGGAAATTGGTGCGGCCTTTCTGACAGCACAGCTAACAAAATGGGAGCCAATTATGTCTATCTAGGGTATTATTGACAGAGAAGTACAGATGTACCAACATTTAGGCCAACTATGTTGACGCAATTGCTAGACTGACTTTAGAATCACTACATGATGCTGAAAATGAGTGCTGCCTTCACGACAATTTATAATAGCAAAGTGGCTCAAACATTGGTCTCATGTGAGTCTGGTGAATGTGGAAGGAAAGCGTTCACAGAAGTACTATGAATGTGTGGGATTATTGTGTTTCTTACTCTTTTAGGATAAATGTCAGTTCATGATTTGCATACATCGTGTAAAGGTGTAAGGTGCCCTCAGCTTACATCGTAAGATGTTTGTTGGAATCGGTTGAGCCACAATCCAAATATGGATGGCAGTCCAAGTGTATGCACATGGCTTTACATCTCCATGGTTGGTGCAAATCACCATAGCTGGGCCACATCAATTGACTATACTGTAACAACAGGATGGCTTACAGGAGTCCCTGCCCCTCCCTCTGTACATTGGGCCTATGTGCACTAAATGTGTCATGGCCACAAGGCATGTTTGACTGGTAATGCAGTCCTGAAGTAACCAGGCGTTGGATGTTTCTCTTGGATGCACATGATGAGACGATTACACTCCATATTTTTTAGTGCTCACCAATTATGGGGCATGTTTGCAACCACATGATAGTTAGGGCCAATGTATGTGTGCAGATATGTGTGTAACTGTCACAGGAGACCCATGCTATGTACAAGTTGGCCGTGAAATATCAGATGCAGTACCATCATGTCTGAATGGCTTCCATTTACTTTTTCAGCCTACACATTGTAAATGATACTGAAAATGTTGTACTGTGCACAGATTTTGAGCACATTTCTTCCTTCCATACCTTACAGGTGGACCAGCGCCCTACACTGTGGGAGAGGTGGCGACATTTGAGGACCCGACCACTACAGTAAGTGTTGATATGTCTGTTATGTGTTGTGTTTGCTGGTTATGGACTCGTGTGAGTTGGACGCATAGCAAGGTGTGATGCTGTGGGCAAGTTTTTCACTTGTTCCATGAGTGGGAATGCAGTTTTCACATGTTTTGAGTTAGCCAATGCGTATCCAATGGTATCATCTAGGGATTGTAGGACATCCCTGTAGGCCCCACTGTGAGTACAGGGGATAGTCATGTCTCTGACACTTGTATCACCAAGAGTTGCAATGGAAGTCAGCCCCTATTTAGTCAGCCTGTCAGACCCACATTCTCTAAGATTGGTGGAGCTAATAGCTTCCCAATAGACATCTGCTTCACTATTTACCTACGTAATTATGAAATAGTAGGTAGAACCTCCTAGCATCATGTACTTCCACATGCAGTGCATCAAGTCTGTGGAACCTGAGTGTAATGGCCTAGGTGTGCATGCAATTCATGATCATGGGTGTTCTAGTAACTCTGTGTCTGATGTAAGTCAGGCCTCACTGGAAGTATATGTTGTGTACTAAGTTCTGATTTTCCTGACATGTCTGACCCTATGAGTGTTCTAGGGTTTGCTGACTCTAAATTGTAGATAGACCTTACCTGGGGTGTGTCTGTAGAGACAAACATGTGTGGATTAGCCTATACACTCCTCGGTGTACATGTTGTTGGCAAATTATAGTTGTGTATCCACCGCCCCCCCTCAAACACGGCCATGGGTTTGTGAATGGGGTACCTAGTATTGATGCTATCAGTATGTTACACATACCTGTGAAGAAGTGACGGTTTGGTTGCATACTAGTATACACACTCTGGTTTGGCACTTGGTACCATACTGGAAAGTCCAGTTACAACTTGCAGACCATGTGGCTTTAGTTTTGCTTTCCGTACACTGACATTTGTAGCCCAGCTTTTGGTGGAGGATATGCAGCATGATTCTTAGATGTTACCTGTCAGAACTCAGATTGCAAGTCAAGGCCAGTTGTTACCCATCTTGTGGGTTATGAATGTGCTTTGTGTGATGTGACCTTTGTTGTCTGGCCTGCCATGTACTTCCTCAGGGACATTCGATGCTCTGTATCGTGATATGAGCTGTTAGAAGTACAGTAGATGTATTGTCTGATTAACTTGCTGTGCTGTTTCACACAATGCAGTTACTAATGTGGCATATCTGCATTTGTCTTCACAGCAGCTAACATGACTTCAGACCAGGTCCGTGAATTTCAGCGTCGGGCCATGCGATACCAGCACATCCTGCTGGTGGAGTCGGGGTTCCAGAGGATGGCCCGGCGATATCGCCATGAACGTGCCTCCGGGGCATGGCGAGCCTTCCCACAGGGTGGGCTTACTGTGCCCACCACAGCCACCACAGAAACAACCACCAATCTGAGCCAGGTGGCCCTACCCACAGCTGCCTCTGTTGAATCTACATCTGCTGGACTTCCTGGCCCCGGCATTGCCACCGGTGCACGACAGCCCACACAGACCTCCTCCACCGGTACCCAGACTGCCACTGCTCCAGCTGTTGACCCTGCAGCCTTCAATAGACTTGAAAACAAGATGGACAAAGTGCTGCGCAAGGTGAGCCACCTGAGCCGGGACGTGCAGCACATTAAACGGAGGGTCAAGGATATCAAGAGGACCCTCCGGAGGGCCAACCTCTAGACAGTTGAATAGATGGACATGATACCCTCCCCTCCCTCCTCTTTCCTTGTTCTTATACGTAGTGGGCTTAGGGGTCTTAGTGTTAGGTTAGTATAGGCTGTTAGTTTAGTCAGTGTTAGTGGGTGGGGGGTAGGGGGTCCTGCTTGTTTCTTTTTTGACTTATTACATGTGTGGGTCGGTGGATGGGGGGCTATGTTGGGGTTCTTGTGTGTAAAAAAACAACAAAAAAAGCAAAAAACATTAAAAAAAAAGTGACCAAAAAATATATATTTGTATAGGATAGTATAGTATGTGTTTAGGTTAGTATGTGTTGTCCTCCATGTGTCCCGTCTCATAAGGGGGGTAGATGTTTAGAACGTTTCGTTACATGTGATAAGTAAGTGTAGCTTAGGTTAGTTAGGGACAGCTGTGGGTAATGAGTAGTCAAGGTAGATTAGGGTAGGTAAGATTTTTCCCTCAGTTTCCTCATCTATGGTTAGCTTTTAATAAATATTTGGTTACCCCTTAATAGTATGTGTTGAATGGTACTTGATCGTGGGTTTGGATTCCGTGTACATCTCTTTTGTACTATAACATCTGTGTCCAATGCTACAAACAAATCCCAACTGAGCTGTACAATTGGCAGCTAACCCAGAGCTACCTTGCAAAGTGTCTACCCTTTGTTGCAACCACCAATCACAGTTAATATGGATGATAATGTGTTTCTGTTGATAAGTGTGTTTTCAAAGTCACTAACAGTGCTTCCAGACTTGATATTGGGGAAACAGTTTTAGGTCTGACTGCAGTGTGATGATCATGCACACCCTTATAAGATGAGTTCTCATTGGCAATCTTGTATTCTTGTCTTCATGACCCTCATACATCATTTGTGACACAGTTCTGCATGATTACCTATTTGTATGTTAACTCAGACACCTTCATTTGTGCAGTTTTTTTAGTGTTTACTTAGATTAGTGTGGCATGTTTATTGTGTTATTTTTGCACGTTGACAACATTTAGCGGGCACTATTTGATGACTTAGTTATCCCCTGAGGAAGCATTCTTCTGTCTAACACAGCATGGTGGTGTATGGTTTCTCACTTCATCAGATTATTCCCTCAGGATGGGCAGAGTATGATGCAATCATGGTCACTGTGCAGATTTCTCTAACTACATAATATCTGGACAGTTGTATTGACAAGCTACGTTATTTGACAGTAGGGACATTTCAATTATCTACTGCACAGTTGATATGTCACATTACCCAGAGACAGATTTGTTGTGTAAGTGCTATTTATTGAAAAGTGCTGTAGTGCTATATGTACATTGTCCATGATTGTGAGTCCATTATAGTGATATCTTCCATTGTGATCCAACACAAGGGTTTACCAAAATGCTTTTGTCATGCTGGGGTTGCTGTTTCAGACAGTGCAGAGGGACAGACCTAGCCAATGAGTAGAAGAGAGACAATCACTGGGCTGGGTGACAAGATATACAGTGGTTTGCAGAACAGTGCTTGAGTACAGTTGTTGCAAGACTGGCAAGTTACAAAGCGCAGGACCTTGGTAATAGTTGGCCATGTGGCAGGGACTAGTGCTTCCGGGTACTTTTCCTTGTGAATGTGATCTGTTCCATGTCTTCTTCTTCTGATGTGTGTGTTGCCTGCTTTGTCCTTGTTGTTGTTGGTTGTGAAGGGGCAACACACACCTCAGTGTTAGAAGACGTGGAGTCAGACATCCCGGTCGCTGCTCCCTGTGAAGGTCTTAAGGGCAGTACTGCTGCAAGGAGGGCCTGCTGGTTCTTGAGAATAGCAGCCACATCACGATGGTAGGCAGCCAGGTCGGCCCTGAGGGGTTCAATGTTGCATTCGTGCACGCGTTGACAGGATTGCTGTTGTAGGTGTTGGGTCAACTGTATTACAGCTGTGCTGATTTCCTTCTGGGTTTTCTGCAGTTCCTGCAAGATAGATGTTAGGGCTTGCATAGCTGCTGCCTGATCTGCAGATGACATCATGCATGAATGCACCCCCTCAAGGCTGGCTGCCATATTTTGCATCCCCACCCGCACCTCCTTGCCCAGCTCCCGCTGTACTCCAACTCCAGTTCTCTCAAAGCTGGTGCCAGTGTCGTCTGAGTCCTCAGCTGTATTGGATCTGGCAGGTCTTACAATTGGGGTGGCGGGTGGATCCTCTGCGATGGCTGCTTGTTCTGTGCTCCTCCTTGTGACTGAAGGTGGGGTCTGGAGGGTTTTGAGGACCTTTTGGATAGTCTCCTGGGGAATGTTTATCGGCTCGTCATCCATGTCATCAGGGAAATCTGGGACACGCATATCGGCAGGAGATCCATCTTCCTCTGCAATGAAACAGGGTACAATTAGTGTGTCTGTGTTGTGGCAATTTTGACGTGACGTGCCTGCCTTTTGATGAATTCACCTTGTGATCTCGTTTTGTATTAATATCTGCAGTCCTTCAGATGGGCATTGTTTCAGGCCTATGGCCCACCTGTGTCTCACATGTATGTTATTGAGTTATCAGACTTGTCAGCCTCATCGCCTCTAGGTGTTGGTTTATGCCAAATAGAGAATTGCCACCTTCTTGTCCTACTCGACCCTCCGTGTATATCCATTCTCATGGTGAGACCTTTCACTGGCTGTGGGTGTTCTGATGGCCCTGGCAGCACACTTAACTATCAGGACCTGCCCCAATCCCTGATTGTTCACATCGACTTAAATGTAATTGACATGCTGCATATCCTATGCATGGCAATGTTATGATCTGATATGGATGTTGACATTGTTAATGGGTCCTGCTGATGTTGGGTAATGTGTGTTACATTGGATTGCCCTGATAGTCGTATCAGTGTCCTATTTCGTCCTCTGACTGTGCAGGTGTATTTCAGTGACCAGTTACATGTGTCCCCTCCTCAATGCTGTTGTCTGAGCAGTATGACATTTGTGATGTTGCCTTGTTACCCAGGCACAGGATGGACCCTGACATATGCAGCATGGGTGTGTCCTTAGTGCTGTGTCGCTCCTATTGTTGTTTACTTTGGCTGATGTTTGTGACAACTATGGGCATTGACATTTCAGTGTACTGGGGCCTTTGTCTTGTTTCAGGAGATTGTTGCAGATGTCATCCTCACCCCCTAATTTAGGTATGTATGTTCCATGGGGAGGTTACTGCCATTGGCTTCTTGAGCTGCACACAGATCAGAGGTGGTAGTGGCAACTGTTGTCGCAGTTACATTGCAGTTGTCGGTTTGGCTAGAGGATTGCTAATAGGGCCCTAGTTAATATAGGAGGTATGTTGGCTGACGAGTGCCAGGATGTCAGTTTGACGTAGTGGCCTTCCCTCCTGTCGTGGCTTTCCCTTTGCTCCATCGTTGGCATGACAGCATGCCCCCATGGGACTGTTGTTGGTGTTGTGTAATGGTGTGCCCCAGGTCTTCTCAGAACGGGCCATGCCCCCCTGCCGTGTCCCTTTACCCATGCCACTCCATGTATATGATGACTTAAATGCAATGTGTAGTACGTATTCCCCCCCCCCCTGGTTGCAGTTGACATTAGTGCATTTCAATTCCCCATGCGACTTACCCTGCATGTGTGTTGTCTCCTGGTAGTCTGCGCTGTCCTGTCCTTGAATCCCTGTGACGATCTCCTCAGGGATGACGGCTGCGACCATCTCCTCCATGTGGTCCAGGGCCTCCTGGTGTGCTGGACTCCCCCCTCCAGCCTGCAGTGCTGCCTTCCTGTTCCTGGCCATCTTTTACTTGGTCCTGCGTTTGCAGTCATGCCAGCGTTTCTTGCACTCGATGACTGTTCTGCGTACTTCAGCCGCACTGTTAATCTTGTCGACAATTTGTTGCCATATAGCCTCTCTCCTACTGATTGGCAACTTTGATGTGACAAACAGTTGGTGCTGTTGTTCCGTCACCTCTTTAACCAGGATTTCCTGCTCCTCTGCACTGAAGCGACACTTTCTTTTCTTCTTAAAAGTGTCCTGGTTCTTGTGTGGGTCCTCCTGGCTGGTTCCTGGTCTGCTGTCATCTTCCTGGGGTCTGTAGTGGCATCTGGAATCCATTTTGGCTCTGCTCTGGTGAAATGGCTGTGTTTTTTGACGCTATTGCGTAAAAAAAAATGTCGCATATCCGGTTTGCGGTGTCATAAATCGACCCACAGTCATTTCCGCCGCGTTAACGTCGTATTCCTTTACGACTTGATGCCGCGGTGTGCGTCAAAAATAATGACTCCCACCTGTGGTTTGCGCCGCCGTGCGTCAAAGTATAAATATGACGCCCGCACTGTGCACCAAAATGGCATTAGCCGGCGGTAATATTTTTGACGCAAAACTGCGCCGGCGCAGTTTTGCGTCTAAAAGTATAAATATGGGCCTAACAGTCCAGGCGTCTGCCTGCTTGTCACAATGAGGGCGATAGCACGAGCAGCTGGGGACCTGCCAGAAGGAGAGAGGACCACTGGAAAGTTCGATGGTAGGTGAAGACTAAGGCAGCAAAACAATATGGGATGCAAAAAGGATCATTCCTGGTGATCTACACCATGTAGCTCCTTTAACCACAGGTTTCCCCGTGGTGGAATTTGCAGTATCGCCAGCTTAGTCAGTCATTCTCATTATCCCAGAAGGCGGGGGCAGAGCAGATAGGAAGCAACACTAAGAGGCCTGGGGCAAGCACTCCAGTGGACCACACAGGAAACGTCCACAGCCCACAGCCAGAAGTAAGGGAGTTGGCAGCCACAATCGAGGCCCAGTTCAGGTCCCCGCCAGAGCCATAAGACAGTTCCATGTCCATGCCCAGGAGTTTATTATGTCACAGGGTGATTCAGAGGAGCCGGCACTCGAATCACCTTTTGAAGCACTGTCTGTGCTCAGGCCTCTAAGCACAAATCCGGCAGTCTTGGTCCCCTATGCAAGGGTGATGACGCAGAAAAAGAGGGTCCAACATATATTCATACATATCGTGTATTCAAAACGTATAATGTAGTGTGATTTTAATAAAGAAAATAATGTACGAGGGAAATTGTGCCCTCGGGGTAGTTCGCCATCATTGTAAACGAGCTTTATTAATCATGAAGTATTGAAAATGTAGTAATCCGTCATAATTGCAAATGTATGCCATGATTTATTGTTTGAAAACTGTTTTGCTTAGCTTAAATTTAGTACAGGCTTTGGCCTAGATGCCTGGTCTCAAATTCTAACTGCGTGGCTTTTCCTTGAACTAATGAACCATATATTCTTGCTTGAAGTTGTATTTTTCCAGTAGAGCTGACTAATACACTCCAAGGTTTCGTACTAGGCCGGTTTCATCCCCTTTGATACAAGGTCAGTCTGCAGGTGCGGACAATGAAGGTACAGATAGTAAAATAATTGGCAACCCATGTTACAACTTGTGTTCCAAGGCCCCAAGGACAGTGTATGCATAAATGAGCGCTAGTAAAAGACAATTTTCATTGGACAATTTGAAGCCAACCTATGAACCCTCCAATGGAAGACCCTGCAGAATTTGGAATGTTTCTTACTTGAACCCACTGGACAAAGAGAAGTCAGACATTTTTTTTTTCCTCGATGCCAGTTTGAAGCCAGATGCCAGACTCCATTTTGGACGACACCCTGATGCCCTTTTCTCTATCTGAGAGAAAGAGACTTTAAGAATTCTCACCCTAGAGACTTTAACTTTGATTTGCCCCATCTTGCCCATGCAGTAACTTTGCCCCATTCTCCTTGCCGCTGCAAGGAAGCTTGCCCCTAACTTTGCCCCTTTGAAACTTGCCCCATGCTGATCGAACCGGTACCTGAAGGACGAAGACTTTTCTTGAATGCTGATTGTATTTGGTAAATATGAAAGGATAAATGTATTATGCATTGTGTTTTTCCTTTTAGGTACCAACTGCTATTTTGATAGGGTCCTAGCTAGAAGTTTTCCAAATTTGTGTTGACTAAATTCGTTTAGCATGAAGCCCCACATGCCAATGCTAATTAGAGGTTAGTCGAGGTATTGATTCGATGTACCATGTTAAATTGAAATCTTGTTATGCTGACCAATGTATGAAATTAGTCAAATACAGTTAGTCATATTAGTGATTTGCATTGCCATAACTGAGTGTATCATTATCCAGATTTTGCGTAGATTGCGTTTCTTCGTCCGCCGTTATGGACAGCCAGTAATGTTCATATACATATATCATTTGGTTTTGAGACTTATATACATCGTGTTAGCTTTGTTAATATAGGGAAATAAATTCACTAACTTTTAATAAACTGGTGTGGTTATTTATGACTGAAAGGTCATGGTGCGCCGAAATACCAACTGTTATTGATTTCTGATGTGCTATATTGATCTATTAATTGAGTATTGATTACAGATTGCAATAGTTATTGATTATTGATCTGAGTGACTCGACTATTTTAGGATGAGGAGAGCCCGACTCGGTTAAAAGATTCACCGACCTCCAACGTGTCCAGGTACAGGTAATTTATAAGGGCTGGACGCGTTATCAGTAGATGGTAGCAGAGATTGATGGTTTAACCCTTTGGGACCCCATCCGAACAATAGACAGAGTCAAGTTAGAATTTTCTTTGATAAAACAAGTTGGAGGGATGATGATGCCCTAAGTCCCCAATGACTTTCCCGGAATCTCGGAGCTTGCGAATGAGGAACATGGAAGTATGAGAATGGTCTCAGCGTTTCTAGAGACGGTATGAGTGAAGTTAGGGTTTTGCGCTTGCACAGCTTATTGCCGCAGACTAATTGAGAAGTTTGTGAGGATTTAGGGGGTTAAAAGATATTAGAGGAGTGTTACTCCAAAAGTGTGAGAGTAGGGAAGTCGTCGAACTTCACGTGTGTGTAGCGCTTTGATCAGAAAAATTGTCCACGTGGTTGTTGATGTTGAGACGGGCCCTGCGAGGTCAAGAGACTCCGGAGTATGTTGAAAAGTGTATGTGACACTTGTTTGATGTTGTGATCTGGTCAGGTTTAATAGGTTGATCGGGCGTGGTCAACAAGTCGGTATGAATGTTGTGGAGTGAAAGAAAACTTCGACTTTGAGATTTGACGAATTCTAAAGTGCACTAGAATAGTTCATTGATCAGTTGAGAGTAAAGTTTGCGGGTCAAATTTTGCTTGCGAAAGTGGGAAACCGAGAAAGATGGAATAACTGCCGAGGCTAGGGAAAAATCCCTAAGGTTTCTGAAGCGATTGTATTACCTTTCCTGTAGTAAACCAACAGATCTGTTTATTCTTTTGGTTAAGGGCTCGCGTTATATTGCAGAAATTAGTTTATGAGTGATGCCGAATGAAAAGAGGACAAGCCGCGGGACTTTGACAGCCGCAATGTGTGAGTGTGACGTCACTAGGAGCCGCGCTGGGATAGGTCGGTTGGTAAGAAGGGTCGCGCACAGATTGGACGCAGTCCGTGAAGCGCAATTGGAAGGGGAAAGGCAAGCGAAGAGTATTCCGGGAATTAAAGTCACTTATTGGTTACATATTTTAGAAAAACAAAAGACGGAAAGATGAAATTTTTCAAAGCATTTAAGAGTGCCATGAGGGGAGATGTTTAAATTAAAGCAAATGTAGGAGAAGAAACACCGCCTGAGGGTACACCAGCTTACATTGTCATTGAAGAAAAGGGTGTAGCACCATGTCTTTGGTTAAAACAATGGTGCAAATTAACAGAGAAACATGGAAGTGTAGCGTTCCCTATCCACGGGTCGTTTAATCTAAGAGTTTTAGAAAATCTGAGATTTGCGCTATACGACATGAAAGTACCTCCAAGACCAGCACAGTTTGAGGCACTAGCAATTTGGGAGCTAATAGCTAGAAACCAACAACAAAAGAAATTTGAGACAAGAATAAGAAAAGTAGAAAAGACACTAGCGGATGCTAGATGGGACAGCACACAAAAGGTTTGGAGATCAGATGTATTGCAGGGGATTAAATTGTTTCCAGCAATTACTGATGAAGCAGAGATGGAAGGAAGGAAAGCCACACATAAGACAAACAGGAGTCAGTCCAGAGATAGAGAGAACAATAGAAACTCGAAAAGGGGAGACGAGTCAGATGATGAGGAGTTCATTATACAATTGCTGAATGATCGCCCGCCACCATATGTAGAAAGCGAAAAAGGCTCAAGCATTAGTACTGCCCCTCAAGAACCAATACAGGATAATGTAACACCAAATTTGAGAATATCTCAGAGGCCGAGCAGTTCCGAAATGCCTTTCTCACCACAAATACCACAGGTTCGGAGAATATACCCAGACGTGCCTACGTTGAGACCTGCTGATAATTATCAGCCACAGGTTCAAAGGCACTGCTGTAAAGAGCATAACATGGGAACGACTTCTGAATCAACGGCGCAGGGAGGACAGAGTTATCAAAGACCAACATTGATTCAAGCTGAATCAACACAGTTCTTGATGCCTCAAAAGCAGACACAAGAAGTGCGAGTAATAGAAAGCCAGTTAGGTATGCCAGCAATGATGAACCACAATGTGGGGATTAACATGCCACAGAATTCGGGGAACAGACAGAATCCAGACGCGATATCTCTGCCTATCACTGTAGGTCCACCAGTACCACTGTACATACAGGCAAATTCAAGCACAAGCGACCAAGGGTTAATGATACAGAATGGGACAGGGAGAAGATGCATAGAAACCACTCCAGAGACAACTCCGATAGCGGCACTGCCAAATGGATCTGGGTCCTTGTCGGAATTCAGTCCAATTCCAATTTGTGCTTCGTCAACCGAGGTAAGGTCACATCCACCACTATTAGTACCGTTAACCTCAGAGACTGAAACATTACAGAAACCATCAGTAGCAGTTGATGTAACTGCTACACTGATGGGACTGAATGCGCAACAGTTAACACAATGGTTTAACAGCCTGAACTCCCCACAGAGTACATCCAGCGGGAAGGGAGAAGAATACCTGAATAAAATAAGGTCGGGTATGGAGGCAGATGAACTGGTAGAGGGAACAATGGGTTTGAACAGATTAGAATCATACACAGAGGAAGAACTAAGATACATGTGCCCTAGGATTACAAGAGAAGTAAGCAGCATACATAAGAAGTTACAAGAAATTGCAGAAAGAAACGAGATCGATATAAGTAAGACTAAACACCTGAGCAGAAGTTACAGGTTAGACTTTGAGACAAAAGATTTTGAACACATGAGATCCGCAGGAATGAAAACACACCTTAAAGAGATACTGCAGAGTGCACAGGTCTGAAGATGTTTAGACAAGTGGGAAAGCAGGTGGGTTAAGAAAAAGGACAAAAAGAAAGAAAGTACTCCAGAGCGGAATGAGAAAAAACAACAGAATGACGATCTGATAACTATGTTACCAATGAGAGAGACAGCAGGGGGAAAACTTGTACATGTACCATGGCACAGGTGCGATATTCAATCCTTTACGGATGACTTTCCCAAATTGAGAGAGAAGCCGATTGAGTGGTATCAACAAACAGATAGATTTGTGAAACTCGCGAAATGTCTCTGGGAAGACCTGAATACTTTATTTGAAATCGTGGTGACGAGTGAACCAGAGAGAGATAGGGACACAGGTGCGCCATCACCTACGGTAATGAGTTTGTACCAAAAGGTGATCGAGCACTTGAAAACCAAGGTTGCGTCGAAAAATGTGGATTGGCAAAGGATTGACAGGACCGCCCAAGAGGTTAAAGAGTCTATACATGCGTATTATGAGAGGTTGTTGAAAGCGTTTAAGAATTATAGTGGCACGGAAACGATTGAGGCAAAGGACATGCTCCATTTTGTGTTCAGGTTGGTGGAAGGGTTGAGACCCAAAATCAGCCAGATGATTAAAACGCATTTGATTTGTTGGCAGTCGAAGTCGATCGATGAAGTGTTGAATTATGCAAAATACTGCAGTGATGAGATTGAGACCAAGCAGAAAAGATTGAAGGAAAAGGTGATGGTGATGCAGCTTAGAGCAGCTCAGACAGGTTTGCAAGGTTTACAAGGTTTCCAACAACAGATGCCGCAGCAACAGCAACAGGGAAACGCTATGTTTCAGCTGCAGATGAGAGGCAGAGGCAGAGGAGGTTTTGTGAATAATGGTCCTGATTTGAATACCGTTATGATTCCAAATGGTATACAGGCAATGAAGAAGGTGATGCCATGTCACACGTGCGGAATTGTCAGGCATTGGAAACGGGAGTGCCCAATGATGGTGCAGGAAGGTGTAGGTCAGCAAAACAATGATGTCAATACATTCCAGACTATGAGAGGACCGAAAATGAGAGGTCCAAACCCAAATTTCCAAAACAATATAAACCAGCTGCAGGGTTTACAACCCATGCAACCGCAACAGGTGCAAATGCCCCTTGTGCAAATGGCACAATTGCAGCCAATGCAACCGCAGTTTCCTATGGTACCTAATCAGCAAATGCAAATACCCTTAGCACCAATGAATCAGCAGCAAGCAATGCTTCCTCAACAGGTCACGGGTCAGGGAATGAGTCAAAATGACACAGTACACCAGTTCCCACTACACAGCGAGAATGGAATAAACGATGTATGGGAGAGTGAAAGTTCAGATGAGGAGGGAAATTGTGTGCTTGCAGCATCCTTGGAAGTTGATCAAAAGGGTCCGTATGTGGAGGGAAGAGTTATGGGTCATCGCGTTTCATTCTTGGTTGACACAGGAGCTACACGTTCCACTGTCAGGAGCATTGAAGTACCGAATTTGCCACTTTCAGGGAGAACAGTTCAAGTAGTGGGAGTAGCAAACAGGTACCTGACGAACCCAATCACAGATCCAGTTCAAGTCAGAATTGGTAACTACCAAAGGTCACATATATTTGTGGTATGTGACTCAAGCCCGATATCACTGTTAGGGAGAGACCTATTGTGCAAATTGGGATGTTCGATTATGTGTTCAAACGATGGAATTAAAATTCAGACAAGCAGTGATGGGGAAGAAGAGGACAGTGTAGGAGGGGATGAGGTGGAGACTGTTGAGGAAGAGTATCCCCTGATTACCCTTTATCCGATGATCACTGAAGCAGATATTCCTGCTGAGTTACAGGAAACAGTCGGAAAAGAAGTGTGGGATATGACAGGAAAAGAGGTGGGATTGGTGAAAGGAGTGGAACCAGTGAAAGTGACTGTAAAACCCAATGTAACCTTTCCCCAGACCCCACAGTACCATATGGCACAAGACACCCTCATGAAAGTCGCCCAACTCATTGATGAGTTTGTAAAATAGGGAGTACTGAAAGAGGTGTTAAGCAGTCCATGTAATTCACCAATTATGGGACTAATAAAACCGAGTGGAAAGGTCCGAATTGTTCAGGATTTGAGGAAAATAAATGACATAATAATCAAATGTTGTCCCGTAGTACCGAATCCAGCTGTGATAATGTTTCAAGCTCCCTGTGATGCTGAGTGGTTCTCAGTTATCGACTTATCACAAGCATTCTTTTCTGTGCCCCTACATGAGGACAGCCACTTTCTCTTTTGTTTCAAATTCTTAGACAGAGTTTACAGTTGGTGTCGAATTCCTCAAGGGTTTTCGGAGTCACCGTCAATTTTCAATCAGATTCTAAAGAAAGATTTGGAAGCGTTGGAGTTGCCATTCGAGTCAACCCTAGTACAGTACATTGACGATTTACTGATTGCATCCAAGACAGAAAGTGACTGCACAGCCGACACCATTGCCCTATTGAACCATTTGGGAAGTAATGGACACAAGGTGTCTCCTTCAAAATTACAGTTCTGCCAGAAGAAAGTGAAATATTTGGGTCACCAAATAGAGAAAGGGTCACGAAAAATTATGAAGGAAAGGATAACAAGTGTACTTCAAATGAGTCCCCCAAAGACGAGGAGGGAGGTGAGAACGTTTTTGGGAATGGTGAGCTACTGTCGCCAATGGATCCCCAATTTCTCAACCCTAGCAAAACCTTTACTGAAACTGACCCAGAAGGATGCGCTAGATGAAATAGAGCTGAAAGGAGATGAGATGGATGCTTTTATTGAATTGAAAGAGTGCATGTGCAGGGCTCCAGCTTTAGGTATGCCTGATTACACAAAGCCTTTCACATTGTTTTGTCATGAACGTGATGCGTGTTCCTTGTCTGTCTTGACCCAAGCCCATGGCGGCGTAAACAGACCATTAGCATATTTTTCAGCTACTTTGGATCCGGTCGCAGCAGCACTGCCAGGGTGCTTGCGTGCCATAGCCGCAGTTGGTATCAGCCTCACTCAGAGTGAAGGAATAGTGATGGGACACCCTTTAACAGTCATGGTCCCTCACTCAGTCGAGATACTTTTGACACGTTCCCGAACACAACACATGACTGGTGCTAGACTCACAAGGTATGAAACAATAATTCTGGGATCACCTAATGTGCAGCTGAAAAGGTGCACTATGTTGAACCCAGCAACCTTGTTTCCCAGTGAAAATGCCGAAATTGAGAACGCCGAAGACATCGAGCACGACTGTCTTCAGGTGACTGCATTTTGCACCAAACCAAGACCTGATATCAAAGATACCCGATTGGAAGAAAATGATCAAGTCATTTTTGTTGATGGTTCATGTTTGAGAGATGCCCTGGGAATATTAAAAGCAGGATATGCTGTATGCACGGTAACAGGTGTTCTGGAAGCATCTTGGCTTCAAGGAGTTTACTCTGCACAAGTAGCGGAATTGGTAGCCCTTGCTAGAGTTTGCCAACTTTCTGCATTGATGAAAGTCACCATCTACACTGACAGTCAGTACGGATTTGGAATAGTGCATGACTTTGGACAATTGTGGTCACAGAGAGGCTTCATGACCTCTTCAGGATCACCAGTGAAAAATGGTGAAAGAATAAGAGAATTGTTACATGCCATTCAATTGCCAGGGGAAGTAGCAGTGGTAAAATGCAGTGCACACTCGAAGGGACAAGACTATGGGGGTCATTCTGACCCCGGCGGTCTCAGACCGCCGGGGCCAGGGTCGGCGGGAGCACCGCGACAGACCGGCAGTGCCCCGCAGGGCATTCTGACCGCGGCGGTTCGGCCGCGGTCAGACAAGGAAAACCGGCGGTCTCCCGCTGGTTTTCCGCTGCCCTTGGAATCCCCCATGGCGGCGCAGCTTGCTGCGCCGCCATGGGGGATTCTGACACCCCCTACCGCCATCCTGTTCCTGGAGGTTCGCCCGCCAGGAACAGGATGGCGGTAGGGGGTGCCGCGGGGCCCCTGGGGGCCCCTGCAGTGCTCATGCCAATGGCATGGGCACTGCAGGGGCCCCCATAAGAGGGCCCCACTGTGTATTTCAGTGTCTGCAATGCAGACACTGAAATACTGAACGGGTGCAAACTGCACCCGTCGCACCCCTGCAACTACGCCGGCTCAATTCTGAGCCGGCGTCCTCGTTGCAGGGGCATTTCCTCTGGGCCGGCGGGCGCTCTTTTGGAGAGCGCCCGCCGGCCCAGAGGAAATGTCTGAATGGCCACTGCGGTCTTTTGACCGCGGTGCGGTCATTTGGCGGCTCCCTCCAGGTGGGCGGCTCCCGCCGCCCGCCGGGCTCAGAATGAGCCCCTATGTTTCTCTGGGAAATGGATATGCGGATCAAGTCGCAAGGTTTTGCGCATTGAACTGTATATTGCTCAGGGATTAATGGAATTTGATAAATGAGCCAGACTCGAACCAAGCGAAATCTTTGCTCTAAAGGTTGTAGATACAATGGACAAATTGAAATCCTTACAGAATGATGTCAGTGAGGATGAGAAACTCTCATGGACCAAATCACAATGTGTAAAGAGACTAGATGAATTATGGGTTTCAAGTGAAGGGAAATTTGTTCTACCAAACAGCCTTTTGACACAGATAGCCAGATTTTACCATGGACAAGCTCATCTTGGGAGGGATGCCATGATTAGATTGTTTAAAACTGATTGGTTTAACCCCAAATTCCGTCAAGTTGCTGAAGCAGTTTGCCATTGTTGCGTCATTTGTCAACAGATGAACGCAGGGAAGGGAACCGTAGTAAATTTGAGCCACATTGGAAGAGCAGGGGGTCCCTTCAGCAGGATGCAAATGGACTTTATTGAGATGCCTGTGCATGGAGGCTTGAAGTATGTGTTGGTGGTTGTGTGCATTTTTAGTCACTGGATTGAAGCATACCCTACACGCAGAAATGACAGTCTCAGAGTTGCAAAACTACTCTTGAGAGAGTTAATACCACATTTCGGATTTCCGATCTCCTTAGAATCAGATAGGGGAAGTCACTTCAATAACGAAGTAATAAAATTACTTTGTGCAGCGCTGAACATTGAGCAAAAGTTGCATTGTAGCTACCACCCTGAAGCCTCAGGTCTAGTGGAGCAAATGAATGGCACATTGAAATCAAGGATGGCGAAAATATGTGCATCAACAAACTTAAAATGGCCTGACGCACTGCCCTTGGTGCTAATGTCAATGAGAAACACCCCTGACAGAAAGACTGGATTGTCCCCGCACGAGATCCTCATGGGCAGAGCTATGAGACTTCCAGCAGTTCCTGCAAATGCTCTTTTGAATATTACAGATGATATGGTGTTAGACTATTGCAAAGGTCTAGCTGATGTGGTCCGCTCTTTCTCTCACCAGGTGGAGGCAACCACCTTGCCACCGATCCAAGGTCCAGGACACGCCCTGAAAGCAGGTGACTGGGTCGTGATAAAGAAGCACGTGAGGAAGTTGTGTTTGGAACCCCGTTGGAAAGGACCTTTTCAAGTGTTTTCTGACGACTACCACCGCTGTGAAGTGTGTGGGAGTTCCCAACTGGATTCACACCAGTCACACAAAGAGGGTATTGTGTCCCACAGATGAAGAAGTTGAAGCGCTGAAATCACCAGTGTCTGATAACAAAGTGCCAAGCGCCGAGACAGAGCGAAAGGGAACTAGAAGCGAACAGGCAGAAATAGAGGAGGGAGAAATAATCTCTGAGGACGAAGCAACTGATTCATTTGGGGAAGACCAAGGAGGAGCCTCAGAGAGTGACGAAGGCCCGGAAGGTGACAAAGAGCCTGAAACAGCTGAAAGTGACAAAGAGCCTGAAGAAAGTAACAGTGACAAAGGGCTCGAAACAGGTGAAGAAGCAGGAGAGCCTGATCAGAGGAGGGCTTTCCCAGAAGCAGACGATACAGGAAAAGAAAAGGAAAACCTGATTGACTCCCCAGAAGGAGGGGACAAGGCAGAACAGAACAAAACTGCTCAAACTCCTTCAGAAGAGATTGCAGGTCCATCAAGTGGACAAAGTGCAAAAAGAAGACCAAGCATATCGCCAGTAAAATTAAGAATTAGAGAAACGTTGAACGACAGTGAAGGGCCAAGAGTGAAAGAGAAAAGAAAGGAAGTGTCTGACGCAATAGCAGCACCAAGCGAAGAGAAAGACTTGGCCAAGGAAGAAAGTAACAGCGAGAAAGAATCAAAGAGAGATGCAAAATTGAAAAGAAAAAGGATACCGAGCAAAAGATATTCTGGTCCGGAGTGGGCATACTTAGCCAATAATGATTGGTCAGACGAATTCGTATCCCTCAGTCTCGAGAACGAAGAGGCAGAACTTCATTTTGGCACATGAGAAATAAAACTTCATGAACTTTACTGATTAAAGGCATTGATCACCTGATTGACTTTTCAACCGGCTAAGACATTGCTAACTTGATTGACTTTGAAACCGATCTTGAGACAACGCTGCTAACCGATAAGAGACTAAGGGGGTCATTCCGACCCCGGCGGTCAGCCGGGGTCGGCGGGAGCACCGCCAACAGGCTGGCGGTGCTCCTGAGGGCATTCTGACCGCGGCGGTATGGCCGCGGTCAGAACCGGAAAACCGGCGGTGTCCCTGCCCTGAGGGATTCCGACCCCCTCACCGCCATCCTGTTCCTGGCGGTTTCGACCGCCAGGAACAGGATGGCGGTGAGGGGTGTCGTGGGGCCCCTGGGGGCCCCACTTTGAATTTCAGTGTCTGCTTAGCAGACACTGAAATTCGCGACGGGTGCTACTGCACCCGTCGCACACCTTCCACTCCGCCGGCTCCATTCGGAGCCGGCTTCCTCGTGGAAGGGTGTTTCCCACTGGGCTGGCGGGCGGCCTTTTGGCGGTCGCCCGCCAGCCCAGTGGGAAACCCAGAATGACCGCCGCGGTCTTTATGACCCCCTAAGCTGCTAAAGAAAACTGTGTGAACATTGAACTCTTTCAGCTTTGTAAATATCTGCAAATCCGTTTTGATAAAGTGTCTTCAACTTTCTGATTCTATACAGATCAAGACTAGCTTCACTACACAGTGGCGTAAAATGAAGTGTTGTAAATACATGTGTATAGGTGTAATAACCGCATGCGTACTAATCATTGTAGCAATAGTTCTTGGAATGCATGGTAAAAATGAGAGTGAGACGAATGATGCTTCTACTTCTAAACCTACTATTGTTACTGAACTAACAGCTCTGAAGAGACTCGAACGAGACGAGAGACATTTGCATGATAAGAAGGAACTTTCATCTAACGTTTTCTATCGCTTGCTGAGTGAGTATGTTGAGACCATGGATGCGAAAGATTGTTATGTGTGTACACAAATACCTACCTCAGTAGTGGAAGGGGTAACGTATCACAGCATGCCTCTTACTTACGGAATTACATGTAGTATAATAACGTCCAGATTTTATGGTCAGACGTACATTCATTATTTTTACTCTAATTATTATGTTACATTTGTATATGTCCCCATAATTGAGTACCTGAGTAAAATCGCCAGAGATTATTATTTCAAATTAATGAGAGAATTCTTTGAGCCGTTGTCACCTTTTCACACAGCACACGCACATAGAGAGAACCTTACATGCTTGCTTTCACAGGTAGAGATAAACTTCTTAGACCGCACTGATGATAGGAGGAAAGAAATGAAGGAGGAATTAGAAAAGGAATTACACAAAAGGACATCCGTAGATAACTATGCTTTTGCCGCAATAAAGACACAAGGGAAAATAGCTTTAGATACATTGCATGTAGGGAGATTTTGTATACATAGACATAAATCATACTATGACACAGTTTTTGTGGGAACGAGTGAATGCAAACATACGTTTTTGTTTCAACCTAAGTGGACGTTCATGCTGAATGGACAAGACCCAGTTATTCCTGGGATATATTATATTTGTGGACTCAACGCCTATTATCGTCTTCCTAAAGGATGGTATGGGAGATGTTACTTGGGAATAGTGTTCCCAAAGATTTACCAACTGGATGACTTAACGAAATTTCCAAAGCTGTCTGAATCACATCATGTTCAGAAGAGAGAGACAGCTTCTGGTGTGGTAGGAGATATATTTGGAGCATTGATTCCTTCAGTGGGAGTCATATTGAATTCAATCAAAATACGAAAGTTGTCTACTACATGAAGCCCCACATGCCAATGCTAATTAGAGGTTAGTCGAGGTATTCATTCGATGTACCATGCTAGATTGAAATCTTGTTATGCTTTACATTTTTTTTTTTTTTGACCAATGTATGAAATTAGTCAAATACAGTTAGTCATATTAGTGATTTGCATTGCCATAACTGAGTGTATCATTATCCAGATTTTGCGTAGATTGCGTTTCTTCCGCCGTTATGGACAGCCAGTAATGTTCATATACATATATCATTTGGTTTTGAGACTTATATACATTGTGTTAGCTTTGTTAATATAGGGAAATAAATTCACTAACTTTTAATAACCTGGTGTGGTTATTCATGACTGAAAGGTCATGGTGCGCCGAAATACCAACTGTTATTGATTTCTGATGTGCTATATTGATCTATTAATTGAGTATTGATTACCAATTGCAATAGTTATTGATTATTGATCTGAGTGACTCGACTATTTCAGGATGAGGAGAGCCCGACTCGGTTAAAAGATTCACCGACCTCCAACGTGTCCAGGTACAGGTAATTTATAAGGGCTGGACGCGTTATCAAGGGCAACCTTGCAAGCTTTAAACGCAGGTGAGCTGAGGTCCACAAAGGCACCCCAGCGCTGGTCGCTCTCCCCGGCTTCACCCTCCTCAAAAGCACACTCACTGGTAGTGCGGCCAAGGCCGCTGGTCAGAGATCACCGCTGAGACCTTGCTGCTCACTTGTTTAGCAATGAGCGGCCTCCATGCCCCCCCCCCACGGCAGAGGGGCCCCCACAGGGTAGCACATCAGAGAACCGCACCTCTGCTGCACACAAATGAGGTCTGAAAGGTGCGAACAATGCACCTCGTGCAACTTGAGCTCCATGGCCACCAGGAACACTGGGTCATGATCTCAGGCTCCCCTCTGGCTCCAATATACAATGGGGTTTACTCCCTAGCAATGCAGCAAAGAACAGCTGGGAAACAGTCAGAGCTGGCGCAGCACCGGTCGGTGCTCGACTGTTGGACATGTTGAACGTCTCGGGAGGGCCGCTGCAGAAGGGCCCCTGTTTACCCCAGCCTGAGTCACAAAGTGGACCCCACCCGACAACAAAAGTAGCTGCAGTCAGCAGCGGCGGAGAGTGGCCAATTTAAGTTGGGTTATCTGGGTTGATGGCGGCGGATGACAGAGGGGTCTCGACACGCTGAGTATGTACACCATCTTAATGCCCGAGGCCACTCCTCTGTCTCGTGTAGTTTTAACACGCTGCTGAGCTGTGTGACTAAATGTATTCCCCTTGTAATTTTAATGCTTTGCCCATGATGGTATGGTCCTGCTTCGTTTTAACAATGATGCATACTAGCTCAATCTAAGTTATGCTGCAGTTGTACAGTGTTTTGTTGATTTTCATTGGCTGTGATTAATGTGATATTTTAGTTTATCTATCTCAGGGCAAACCAATAAATCAATTCTATTGGTATTATATTAGGTCCATTTGTATTGTTCATGTTTTATCTATCATGTATAGAGTAGTACAATCTTTGCATTGCTTTTCTTATACATTTTATCTTACATGCATTCAATGTTTTGTTTTATATTTATGTAATTGTAATAGTTTATTTTCACCCAAACAATATAATTCTGTTACTTCTCTGCTTAAAGGGTGATAGGTAATGGGTGTTCCATAGAGGATTTAAAGGTGATGCTGACAAGAAACAGTAGTAACGTATAAAGAAGCCTCCTTCACTCTGAAATCCCACATACACACAAAAACATACACATACAAGAAACCAAAAACCTATATATATATATATATATATATATATATGCTGTGCAACTCAAACACAGGCAGAACACACTGACTCAATTATAAAATCCAATAAAGATGAAATGCACTTTAATCAATATAAAAACACACATTTCATAACTTTCCTTTTTAAATAATGCTGTTACACAAACTATGACTAGTGCTAATATGGCAGAACAGTTCCATTATTATAAGTAGCTGAACTGCATTGACATGTGGAGCCGTTCACATCAGAAAAACAGGAGTGATTGAACAAAAAATCATGTTTCAATGGAGAACGAGCCTGCCGGGCTGAAGTTGAGAACCGCTTAAATAAGTACAGGAGATCCCAGTAGAATAGCTTAATGCTGAGGCTTCTTTTACTCCTCATACTTTGAATGAAATATACAGATGTGGTGATAGTCACCTCCTAGTAGCAAAACAAATCATTGTTACACAGACAGGCTCCTGATTAAGCATAATTATGTTTCCATTTTCATTACCTCACCGAGTTGCAGGACCCCCAGCATGAACCTAGCATGTAAAGGGGCAGTGGGAGGGTACATAATTTCAATATATGGCATAGAGCCCTAACATCCTTGTTATAAAGGTAAAGTGGACTCTCCTAGTTGAACACATCTGATCCACCCGATTACCATGGATCCAATGATAGTATTTATACTAGTTATTGGTATTATTGTTCGTCTAGGTGGAGAGCCATAAATCAGGGAGTCAGAGGTAGGGAAAAAATGTCTTATATGCCTGAGCCGATGGGTTAATTATCACTCTCGCCCTTGTTAAACTATCTCTCATAGTACCTCTATACACCAGCGGCAGCTAGCATGTAGGCAAAGTGGGAGGGGGCAGGCAAATATGTGTTGGTGCATGCATGCATGCATGCAAAGTGAGTGGTGTGTGTAAAGAAAAAGAAAAAAACACTTAACTTGCTTGCTGCATGACGTCTGAGGTCATACTTGCTCCGGTCTCCTCATGCTCCAGCAAATTCATTTAAGCAATCCTGGCGCTGCTGTCATGCTGGTAACCAGGATGACAGAAGCGCTAAAATTGGAGGCAGCAGTCTCTCAGTGCTCTCAAGAGCAATGGAGGCCTGTGCTTTCTCTTAAGACAGCGGGGTTAGAGAAGTTTAAAATGTGCATGTCTGGCTGCACGTCGCAAGACAGCCAGCCAAGCAGACATGCTCACTTTAAACTATGCACAGCTTACTGCTGCCACTCAGCAGGAGTGGCCCCACCCCATCCTGACACTTGGTTCAGCACTGGGGGATGGAAAATAAAGTAGTAATATTAACTTTATCACCATTTTATTTTTCATACCTGGGGGAATTTTAGGCAGAGGATCGGTGTTCCTACGTCCTAATGGGGGACCCACTCCTGCTATACACTTCCATCAGGCGTAGTCCATAGGCAAATCCGATACTGTAGTAGTTTCAGCTTTGCTCACTGAAGAACATCACAATTGCTTATTTCTTCACGCCGGAACAGAGTAGTGGCAGGGGTAGGAATGGGGCATAGGCGGTTTCTCTCCATAAAAACAGCAAATTGGGGCCTCAGTGTCTTACCAGCTAAGAGATAATGTTACACATGCAGAGAGCATAGTTGCTGCACTGCATTGCGTCAACTGGAGAGAGCAGAACTGCGCCATATCTACCAAGAAGTGGCACAGCCAATGCAGGCATGTGCCTGTGTTGTGATAAGCATAGTTTTTTGTGAAGGAAGGAGTCCCTTCATGCACAAAAGCTATGCTTTTTGACTATTCCCTCTTTGGATGAGTGCTGCAGAATGAAGCATACAGCCAAAGAGGAAAAAAGAAAAAACAAAGAGAAATAACAATATTTTGGCGTGTGGTCTGGCCACGGCAAGAATGGCCCGTTGAAGCTCGTGCTCCAGGCGGTGGACTGCGCCAGGGGAAGGCAGCGGAGCCGGAGGACCATTGAGAGGGTTCTCCCTTCCCTCGCCTTCCCCGCCGAGTGTCAGAAGTGCGCCCCAGCACCTCATATGAAACCGGGCGAGGCTCGGTGTGCCAACGAAGTTCTGGGGCCTACCTCCCTGCTGTGATCCACTGGCTCGATTATGACCATGGCTGCACGCATCAACGAAAAGGCCGATGGGTGCAGCCCTGCGTGCAGCCGTTCTACTACTAATAATAATTGGAGCACAAGCCCTCCCTCCCTCTCCCCCAGACCGATGGATCGGCGAAGGGCAGAATTAAAAGCAATAGAGAGAGATGGCCCCACTCTCTGTTGAACCTTCATCCAGGGGCTTCTGGATTCTGGACTAAGGCACCATCATTGTCCACGTTAAGCGGGACACGGATGAAGTGGTAGCTGGAGTCAGGGACTGCTGTGCGTTACCAGCCCGGACCTGATCGCGGGACGGGGGAGACCAAGAATTGGCAGTGGAAAGCCCCTACCCTTAGCACAACTCCTCTCCCTCGAAGATAGCTCGCCCCTGCAGTCTGATCCAGGGGCCAGGGAAGAGGAATGAGAGGCCCTTGAAGAAGGCCACACTATCACTTTTTGAGGAGGGAATATGGGCCCTCGTAAGAAAATGAACCAGGAGAAGATAAGCACCCGGTGTAGACATCGGGCACCTTGGTCACTCAGCACCACTCCTCTCTCTCCTCAACTGTTCTGAGAACGCGGCTTACACTCTCCTAAAGGGGAGCACTTTATTCTCCGGGGGCAAGACACTGGGTGGCACAAGCCCTCACCCTCCCCTCAAAATATGACAAACAACAATAGCAACTGGAAGGCCACAAAAACGTGGAGGGGTGAGAAAAGTCCCCGAAGGTGACGTGCACAGCCTGCCATGTACGAGAACTCCCCCCAAAGGACCAGGACATAAATTTGGCAGGAGACAGGGGGACGCTAGCAGGTGCGGCTGTCTTGACGGAGCTGGAGTGGGGAGTCCATAACTCCATGGACAATGCATACCCCATACACGGGGAGGCAGAACGCCTACCACCGCCACCCACATTGGATTTAGCAGTGACCAGCGACCTCCCCTGCATCTGCCCCAGCATTCCCGGCCCCTCCCAGAGGCCTGCTCTGCATCCTAGGATGTGGATGGTGACCCTAGTAGGAGACCCTACGGATTGGGGATCAACCCCTGGACACGCACCTCTGAGCGGGCCGTGAGTAGGTCCGGCACCACATCGCTCCACCGCACGTTGCCATGGTAAGGCCTCGGAGGCAATCTGGGTCCCCCCCGCTTGGCGATGCCCACCGGCAAAGCGACAGGTAAACACACCTGCCAACTTCTGTTTTCAGAAGCTGTCTTCCTACCTCGACCCATAGCCTCACCTGTGGCCCTTGTGGTTCCCAGCCCCGCGGCCGCCTCAGCTGACGCATGCTCAGACACTGCCATGGAACGTATACTCCTGGAAATCGCTGCATTGGGCAACCTCCTGGAAGCCATGGACTCAAAGATCGCGGACCTCCAACTCCATACGGTCAGACATAGCCAGCTTCTAAGGTAAGGTCACCAGGAACCACCTACGTACCATGTTGCATGCCCTCTGGGCTGCCCGAGACTCACGGGAGGAGGCCCTCGCCCTCTCCCTTGATGCTGAAAAGGCATTCGACAGAATAGAATGGTGACATCTTTTTGAAACCCTGAAATGATTTGGATTAGGCACTGGATTCATCAACAAGGTCCGCTTGTTGTATGACTCGCCTACGGCACAAGTCAACTGCAGGGGATTTCTTTCTAATGTCTTCCCCATTAGTCAAGGAAATCATTCAGGCTGCCCATTGTCACCATTGCTATTTCTATTACCTGTAGAACCCTTGGCCACTCTCATCAGCAGATCGCACCTCATTTCTGATGTACCCATCCCTGGCGGATGCTCCACCACCTACTTGTATGCTGACAACATACTGTTAACACTCACGGACCTCACCCGCTCTCTCCCAGCACTCTGGTCGATCTTAGTTGAATTTTACGCACTTTTGGGTTACAAAATAAACTGGGATAAAAGCGAGGCGCTCCCTCTGTCCACCGTGACGGTATGCTCGGCCATACAGGATTTCCCTGTTCAGTGGAAGCAGTCACGTCTTAAGTACCTAGACATATACATCAATAAGGGCCTTGGAACGCATGGTGGCAGACAATCTAGACCCACTACTTATCAGTATGAAGAGGGACTTAGACAAATGGTCTCATCTAGGTCTCTCCCTGTGGGGGAGAGTACATGCGGTTCGCATGGGTTCTGTATGTCCTTGGAATGCTGCCCTTACAGATCCCACTGCCTACACTCAGAGAGATGGATAGATGCATATGTGCCTTTGTATGGGGGTCAATGCCACCCAGGTTATCCAAGGCCACATTCCTAGCGCGTTGTGAATGCAGTAGGTTGGGACTACCCTTGGTGGAACATTATGCCTTGGCGTTACATCTCTCACAACTTGTCTTTCTGCTCCTGAGCGTACCCGATCCGCCGTTGTGGGTTAAAGCCAAACGCGCGCTTTGACGCTCCCTACCTGGCCTCAATATGCTCTATGGTGCAGGAGCTTCCCTGCCTCGACCCGCCAATCCCATGATCCTAGCCATGCTGAATTCATGGAGCAGGGCACACTGCTTGTTAGAGGTAGATTCACGGATCCATGGTCATTCCCCCTGTGGGGTAATGCAGGTTTGTTAATAGGGGAAAAATGGTTAATTGGGAGGAATGGCGGATTAAGGGCCTCTTACATATTGATCAACTTCTAGACAATGGGAATCTGCAGTCATTTGTGGCCCTTCGGGAAGAATTTGACCTACCCGGCCATCACTTGTGGTGTTTCCTCAAGCTTCATCACTGCCTCCACTGCTGCATGGATGCTTGTCCATGTATGCTTCACCGCTCCCCAGTGCTCAACTATCTCAAAACCTGGGGCTCCTTCCGGGGAGTCGTGTCTGGCATACATAACATGCTAAACCGTAATTTATTCTCACTACCCCTCTTTGTTGCTCTCAAAGCCAAGTGTCAGGCGCGCCTGCAACTGGAATATGAGCTCTACGACTGAGCTGACCTACTGGAGACGAGAGACCGGGGGCCCCATGAGGCACGTCTGAAATTCTGTCTTTTCAAAACACTGCATGAATGGTACTGGACGCCCCAGAAGCTTAGGACTGCGGGGCTACTGCCCCATGCGGCTTGTTGGCATTGTCCCCACCCCACTACGATTTGCTCCATATGCTTAATGATTGCCCTACCATCTAACCATACTGAAAGGCAGTGGGGGGCACGCTATGGGAAGTTTTATCACTACTCTCTTACCCGTCCCCTCCTCCTCTTGCATGACACAGGCAATATCCAAGGTCTCTCTCGCCCGCAACTACGCCTTTTGCATACAGTATTGGCAACGCCCAAACTCTGTATCCTCAGACACTGGCATGCACAACACCCCGCCACCCATGATGAATGGCTTTCAGCCATGTACCAAACTGCCTCCCATGAGTGACTTATTTACAGCCTACAAGACAAGGCTGAGATATTCCTCCAGACCTGGGCCCCTTTCCTTGCTACCCTGGACGATTGATCACACATACGTCCCCCTGACAATGGGTATACCCTTTACCTTGAAATTTGAACACATCTACATCTCCTTTCCCTCCCTCCTTGCTAGAAGGTACACCCCGCTCCCCCTAACACACTCGGGCTAAACAGTAGCCGCCTACTTTTGAATCCTACCTTCCTTCTTACCCTGCCTTCCTTCTGCGTGATCCTCTACTTTACTACACTTTACTACATTTGAACATATTCATTGCTGTCACACCTCGACTCCCTCCCTCCTTCATACCTATACCCCCTTCCCCTCTCTACCCCCTCCTCTCCACTTCTCAGTCATCTTTCTTCTCATTGTTATTACTGTTATTACTGTTATTATTGTTGTTACAGTTACTTATTATTTTTATTTCCTGTTATTATGGTTTCTTATATTGCTATTATCATTATCGTCATTACTATTCTTATTTGTATTGTCATTGTCTGCTTTTGTTCTTACAGATGTGGCTGCTCCCCTGCTCTATTCTTCTTCTTTGTTCCGTCCCCCATTCCCCTCTCTCTTCTTATGTCCCCTTCTCTCCTATTCGTCCTCTAACCCCTTTTTCTTCCTTCCCACTCTTGCTTCTATGCTCCTTTATTGCGCTATGTTTCATGCCATCCATTTTTCTTTATTATTCCCCCAACGCTTCTGCAATCACTATGCCCTACTACCTATATCCGCTCTCTGTACGCATCCTCTTTTACTTCCTACTCTGGGAATTGGAGCCCCTGTCGATGACCAGGCCCTATACCTAACCACCCCCACCTGCTGCATCCTTGCCTCCTCTTCTTAACCTTCCCGATTGCCCTGACGCAGGTTTTAGACCGTTGATAGCTCGGAGGGTAAGGGAATATCCATTGCTTCCCCGATATACCCCCCCCCCCCCCCCAACCTCACATAGCTCCTCCTTATAGCTCTCCTTTTGTGGCTATAGCTAGGGTAACAAGCGGATGAAATGCGATGGACTTTGCCGTTACACACGGTACTAAGATTGCAGCTATGATCGTATACGGCACTGTATTCATGTATGGATGTTTTTGATGTTTTTAGATGTTTATGTATCAGTGGGATTGTTTACCCCGTTGTATGGCTCTGTAAGATGCTGCTCTTATTTCCCAATTAAAGAACTGCAAACCAAAAATAAATAACAACATTTCATCACATTCCGCCAGCTCTGGAAGGTGCATGATTTTGGGCCAAATCCAAGTTTACCAGTCTTTGTAGATATGGATTTGCATCACGATCCATGGGTGGATGCACAGGAACACCCATGTACCCACATGGAAACCCTCCATGATGCAAAGTAACAAAGGGCTTTTGGTTACAAACCAATGCAAATCACCATTTGTATCAGTTTGTAAATACCAATCTGGATTTTGCCTCAGTCTGTATGAAAAAAGTAATGCAAACCCAATGCAAACTCTTTGGCAATCAATGTTCAGGTCTAGATTTACATAGTTGCCAATATGATGCCAGATTCAGTATGAAGAATGTTAAACGTGTCATTACACTTATCAGGCAGATAGGTGAGACCACACAATTAGAAGTGCTTCTCTTACAATTCATGTCCAAGACTGTGACTTAAACACCACATTTGCACTGGCAATGACACAAATCATCCTAAGGCTTGAAAATGCAACAGATGTCAACTCTTGAGCCATCAGCCTTTAGCCTATTATTGCCTTAGGGTACAGTCCTGTAGCACAGTGAGATACGAATTTACTGATCTCCCTCTCTACCAGGCAGGCAGATAATCCAAAATGCAGCTTTCAGACAACTCTCCTATGTATTCAGTCTCACATGTCTAAAGCCCTCCAATGTTTACACTGACTGCCTGTGCCTTAAAGTAATGTGTATGATTCTAAGAACCAGCACCACTTCTGAACCTCTTTTGTCTCAACACAAACTCTGCCATACTGCTAAACATGATTGCTACATTCTATTGGCTGCTTAGCTCCAAAGCAGGCACCCTTGTATCATGTTGCAAGGACGCCTGTGTGGTTTGCAGGATTATTTTTGTGCAGGAAGCGACATCTTCCTGCACAAAAACAATCCTCCTGATAGGCATTTTCCTCTTTCTGCGTGTGCTGCAATATGCAGCACACATATAAAGAGGGAAAATGAGAAGAAATAAAGATATTTCTCCTTGTTACGCTTCACCTGGGGAGTCATAGCATTTCGATGCGTTCCCGGGTCTACCACTAATGGTAAATCTGGGAATGCGTCAAAATCCATGGGTGGATGCATGGGAATACCAATGCTCCACCCATGTAATGCCTCCCTGTCGCAGAGTAATGCAATGCACTGATTTGCACTGATTTGCATTACTCTAGATTTATCAAGCCATGCAGGACCATGCAAGGTGGCCTTATGTGGCTTGCTAAATCTCACTTGTTTTGTGTCACCGTGCACCCCCTTGTGTGCAAGAATTATCGTCAACTGCCTTGAATTTCAGAGAGCCATAGTGTCATATAATTATCTGCTAAAGAAGATGGTAAGCCACAACAGTGTCTATGCTCACACGTTTTATGCAACACCTCTTACTTAAGTGCAGCTTAAGGTTTGCTGCATCATCATTGGAGTACAACTGCAGTCTTCACACTTGCACACCACACCCCCATCATCTCACATGTATGACAGTCTATACCTCACAACCTTTCAACCATGCACTTCGAAAGGGTATTACCCAGTGACAATTTGTGCAATTTCTGGCTACATTAAGAGTATGAAGATCTATATAAATTCCACAAAACAATACAAAAACACCCACTGTAACAGGCCTCAACACCTAAACGACCAACATTCAACAGAATTCTTGTTGGGTAGCAAGTGACTCACAAAAAAGAGACTTAACTCTAAAATGCTAACCAGCACTGATGATATGTCAAACAAATTAGGCAATGTAATCACTGTAGACAAAAAACAGCAGCAAGTGGCACAATGTAAATTACATAGAAATGTTGGTATAAGAATTAAGAACAAAAGAAGAAATACCATCAGCTAAGGGAAACGTAGAGTAGGTACATCTACTGCACTCTGGATAGTTTAGGTATGGGTTGATGATCAAGATTCGTTCCACTGAATAATACAAAGAAGAGATTTTGGGCACAACTCATAAAAGTAAATCTGCAGGTAGTGAGCTCTAAGCTTATTGGATTATGCCTACTCTTGACCATAAGTCTCTACCTACATACAATTCGCCTTCTCTTGGTGGAGAACTACACCTAGTTGTAGGAGAGAAAAGTTGTCAGGATGATTGAGAAATTGCACGACAAAGTATTAAGGTGGCTGCAGAACTTTCCTTTGACTCTCTCTGATAGTTGTGGCCAGAACAAAGTGAAAAAACAAGCTATGTATGCATTGCTGGTGCAGTTTATACCCCTGTGATATGATGGGAGGACCGGCTAATATACCGGGGTCCCGAACACACAGTACACATTGTGCATTATGAGCTTGATGTGACTTTTCTCTAATGATGTGGTGGATGTGGGGATGTCTTTGTTGATTTGTCCGGTGGCTTCTCCCATGAGTTCCTATTGTGAGGGGACTTCAAACGCACAAATTTGCCCCCGTCTCTTCAATAAATAATTGATTGATATGATTCCTTGCCCCCCCCTTTTCCCATTAACCCATGACATATTCTTCACTGGGCAAGAGGGCGTTTCCGTGATGTCGGCACATGTAATAGCCCACTGTTTAAGGCGTTTAAAAAATCTCCCGCCTGTTGCCTATCCTCCACATCCCAGTGCAACTCCCCCTGAGATTTCCACCAGAGAGGGACTCATTTCACTCTAGGGGCACATTGTGAAGCTACCTATATATACCTACCAGGTTACTAGAAATCTTTCAACCTAATTCCGTTTGATTTTAATAAGAGCAGTACTCCCATGCTTAAATGTCCTGTCCATTAAGAGTGTATATACACTACCATGTGGGGCTAATTAACATTTTCTTAGCCTCCCTTCCTCCCCTCCTACTAAATACTATATGTATCATCTGTAGTGATTATTTGGTGTCTCTACCCATACATTCTTGGCAATACATTGAACCCAGTGATTACGGGTGTATTTACCAACTCGCTGTTCTGATAGACTTTGTATATTATGCCATATGAAAACTGTCCAATATATGTATTTTATTTCTGAGCTTTTGTTTATCATAGTTTTGCAGTAGTTCCACAGCTCGCACGTTCCCAAGGGGCTCTCTCCTTAATATAGGAGGGTACGACATTGAGTTTTTTCTTTACACACATATGTATTCCTCATGGGTGCATTGATACTAACTTTTGCACATAGATTTTGTAGGTAATTTGAATGGTAGAAACAGGACATCTGTTCACTTTGTGTGTGCATGTGACCACTGAGTGGTTTGGCACCACATGGTTATGTCAGTTATTGATGTTCTTTATTATATCATCGCATTTCTTTCTCTCCTTTTTTCTTCCCTCAGGTCAATCTCAAATTAGAGCTTCTAGTCTTTTTATGTAAGTCCTTTTTTCAACTTTTTTATACACTATAAACACACTTAAGGTTTCCCAAGTGAATTCTAGGATTTTCTTTGTTTACTTTTGGTCCTGAAGAAACACCAACTGATCCGTAGGTGACAACATAGGCATGAAATATGTCGACCATCAATGAGGGTCACCCTCCTCATTTTTAACCTTGAGCTAGACCCTTTAGGGACAATAAACTGATCTACGTTAGGTCCTAGAGTCAATTTTAACACACTACCTCCAGCCCTTCACTTCCCCGTGTAGGTTTGAGCCTACTTCTACTAGAGGGGCCCGTCGGTCATTGCAGCGCCGGCCTGATGAGGAGCAGGCCCAATTATGAAGCATGACACCCATTGGGCTGTGTGAGGACTCTTGCTTCAACTTATAGAAGTGCCTCCTTGACCTGTGGTAATTACAAGGGCCTTATTGAGTTCCCTTAGAACAGTGTACCTAATTGCTTTGTATTTGACTATTGAGAGAATGTGCACTGGACCTATTTAAATCTCCTAGTCCCCCTATTGCATACTACAGTTTATACAAAGCCATTTTGATAGACGGACACCCTTCACAAAAAATGATGAAATGTTAGCCATTGTAGTGTTCTGCCAGTGACATAACTTGCAGGAGAAACCACGGGAAGCTAAGTTATGCTGCCCCTCCCAGAGATCACTGATGTGGTGGTGCGATCCCACAGCCTGTGATGACCAGTAATAAATGGCCCGAGACAGTCGGGCAGGGCCTCTACGTATGCAGCCCTGTACTACTGCAACCGAGCATAACCAGCAGACAATGTTGGTTATTTCATTAGGCCTGCATTCCCTGAATGTTGATGTGCTGCAAGTCCTGTGTGCGCAACTGACATCACGCTGGTGACGAGAGTGGGCCGCTCCCTTTGCTTCATCAGCACGGCCAAGGACAATCATGTGGTTGATGGCCGCACAGTGTAATCACACGTGAGGTGCTCGTGCCTCACGCACCCCCCAGGTGAGTCGCTCAATGCTGACTCACCACATGGCCCTGCAGTCACGGCATCTTTACCGATGAGTCATCTCAAACTGCAAGAGGCCAATTCAACAGCCTGACATCTTGTAGTGCTGCATGCTGCTGCCTCACACCTCACCTTTCTCTACCCGTGGCAGGCATGGACAGCACCTCCCCATCAGAGCCCTTTGAAGCACTGCTGGCACTGTGAGTACCAAGCAACTGGCTCCACATTCAAAGGGGAAGGGAGATGTTCAAGTCACCCCAGCTGAACTTAGCCCACCAAGTCATTATGACACTTCAGAAGACTCACACAACAAAAAAAGAAAAGGAAAAGAGGTGTGCAAAAAAAAACCACAGAAGAGGAGCATTAAGCAAACCTTCAATGGCAATCAGAAAATACTGCCACTCCCAGCACATGACAATAATGCACTGCTGTAATACAGTCCTCACCAGGCAATCCAACAACTTAAGACACCCAATACAAACAAGAGACCTACCTGCATACTTACCTGGTATACAACGTTGTCACCATGGCCCAAAGTCCTGCAATATAACCATTCCTGATCAAAGGAGCCCCCTCGGCCCAAGCATCCTGCTGGCACAATTGGGCAGATAGGTTAGAAATGTTCTTTGAAGCGACCGCTGTAGCCGATGAGCGAAAGCACGCCATGATTAGCCACCTAAGGGGCAAAGCAATCCACAAAATAGTCAAAACCCTCAACGAGGACACCTCTAAAACACACAGAACACTCATAGCCTTGCTCAACGATTATTTCAAGCCCATGCAGGGCTAGCAGGGACTATGAACGTTTCATATTTCACCAGGCACGGCAGCTACCAGAGGAGTCTATTGACACCTTTTACACCTGATTAAAATAATTCACTAGCACCTGTGGGTTTCGAGAAGAAAACAAAGAAATTTGAGGGCAAATCATTCAAGGATGCGCCTCCACAAAAATGAGGAAACACATACTTCAAGAGTCAGGTAAATCACTGGCAGACATCCTCACTGTGGGGCGTTCGAAAGAACTATCTAAAGCCTGTGCTTCTCATATGGAAGTGGCTTTACAAGGAACAGTAAAAACCGAACCCGTGAACGCAATCATACCCAGGAGAGGATACAACAGACTGAAGAAGACAACGGCACCAATCCAAACATGTGGCTATTGCGGAGGACTGTCGCACCGGCCCACAGACTGCCTGGCAAAGGGCAAACGATGCTCAACATGTGGAAAGTTCAACCATTTTGCGAAAGTCTACTGATTGAGTAAGAACCGGACCACCCAAAAAGCCGTCACCACTCTTCCAGAAATACCCACAACTGCAAGCGACATGGACGATGATGAAGATGCTGAGCACACTATACAATTACTATTCACCATAGGCACCACTGCCAAGACCCACAATCACCTGCCACAGTGCCAGACCCAAGTTGGAGGAAACAAGGTCACTTCTATTGTGAACACCGGTGCCTCCATCAACATCATGCCAGCAAGGACTTTTGCTACCATCACCCCTATGCCACTCCTGAAAGCAGCGGCCGTCAGAGTCTTCTCATAAGGCCAAGACACCCCACTCCCAATCTGAGGCAGATTTCAAACGGCAATCACTCATGAATCACAGACAGTAAACGCCTACATATATGTAGCAGAACGAGGCCATGGCATACTACTGGGCCATCCCACAGCTGAAGCACAGGGGGTCGTCACCTTCGCTTTCAGTGTCCACCTAGGAAGCATATTCAGAATACTTCCGGAATTCCCGGCCAGGGAAAGGATCGGATGTCTCAAAGGAAAATCGGTGAAACTCCACATCGATCCCTCGATCCAGCCGGTAGCATTACCCCATCGACTCATAGCCTTCTATCTAAGGCCGCATGTAGAAAAAGAGCTTGAAAAACTAGAATCAGTAGGGATAAACGCAAAGGTATCCAACCCCACACCCTGGATATCACCCATCGTCATCACCCGAAAAACTGAAACAACCAGGCGAAGTATGCATCTGTGTCAACATGTGGCTTCCCAACATCGTGATCAAGAGAGAATGTCATCTGACACCCACCATCGACGACCTAATTGGCGAACTTAGCAGAGCAAGCTGGTTTTCAGAAATGGACTTGAAATTGGGCAATCACCAACTGCTCCTAGACCCAGAATCGCAATACACTACCACATTCTCCACCCATGTAGGCCTGTGGAGATACAAAAAACTTAATTTTGGAATCTCAATTGCTGCAGAAGTCTTACAAAACACTATCCAAGAACTCCTAGCTGGCCTACCATAGTTGATTAATGCCAGCGATAATATCCTGATTTATGCTAGGACAGTGCCTGAACACAACACTAGGCTCAGAGGAGTCCTCTGAAGACTGCAAGACTCAGGACTCACACTGCACAAAAACAAATGTGAATTTTTGAAGTGAATGATACAGTTCTTCGGATACACTTTATCTGCTGATAGAGTAATGCCAGACCCTGATAAGGTAAAAGACATCAAAGAAGCCCCGCTGCCGTAAACAGTGTCAGAAGTTTGCTGCTTCTTGGGAATGGTAAACTACTGCGGTTGTTTTATGAAAGATCTAATGTCGCTCACTCAACCACTCCGCTACCTGACAAAGGCCACTACATCATGGACATGGGGTTAAGAACAAGAGACTTCTTTCAACGTGATCAAAGAAGCGCTATCATCGGACACAACCCTAGTTTACTATGACTTACACAAGGAGACCACCGTCGCCATAGATGCCAGCCTAAAAGGACTAGGAGCTGTCCTGATGCAGAGGCCCAAAAGAGGCGAGTGGGTCCGGTAGTATACACCAGTAGATCACTGACCCCGACAGAGCAGAGGTACTCACAAATTGAGAAGGTGGCAATTGAAATCCATTGGGACTGCTGCCATTTTCACCTATACGTGTACGGGCACCCTTTTGTGGTCACCACTGACCACAAACCACTAATTCCCCTTTGCAGAAGGACAGTGTCAATATCACCACCACACACAGAAAATGGATGCTACAGCTCCAAGTATACAATTTTGAGGTACAATATCAACCAAGAACCAACAACCCGGCTGACTATCTCTCCAGGCACCCAAAAGCAGTGACACCTGAGGAAGCAGAGGAAGACGATGAGACGGGGGGTACGTCCAATATGTGATAGACCGATCCTGACCCATACCAATGTCTCTGGAAGCCATCGCCCTAGCCACAGCACAAGACAATGTCCCAGAAAGTCCTACAAGCCATACAAACAGGAAAAAGGTATACTCTCAAACCCATTGGGTGCAACACATGCCCGAGGCACAATGCATTCTAGATAGCCTGCACCATGTCCGACATGAGCTAGCAGCAGACTCACTAACCAAGCAGTACACCAGGCACACACTAGCAACAAAGGGATGGTTAAAACTAAGGGCCAGATGTGTCAAGATTTTGCTTTGCGAGTCTCAAATAGCGAATTTTAAGAAATCGCTATTTCTGGCACGCAAAATGTGATGTATCAAAATTGCGAGTTGGAAATAGCGATTTCTTAAAAATCGCTAATGCAATTTGCGAGGTCCAAATACCGCATCACAAATAAAATTGGTTTTATGGTTTTTTGGTTGATTCGGTATTTGGACCTCGCAAATTGCGAAAACGGTTACCCGGCACAGCCTAATGACATCACAAGCAGGAGGTGAGCCAGCCCATGCTGTTTCCAGGTACCACACCCACAGGAGCAGTCAGAGAGTCACAGACCAGCCCCAGGAAGGCTATTGTGGGAGCAACACCAACATGGCCAATGCTGGCAATGGGAAGGAGAAGGGAGACAGGAAGAGGAAGCTGAAATTCAGTGAGCAAGAATTGGAGGTGCTCACTGAGGAGGAGGTCAGGAGCCATGACCGGCTCTTTGGGAAGAGCTCACTCCAGGTACCAGAGAGTGAGAAGCGGAAACTTTGGGCTGACTTCCAGACCAAAATCTGCGCAGTGGGGGTTGCGCAGCGCTCGGTGGAAGAGATACGCAAGAGGTGGTATGACCTGCGTTCCCGTGCCAAGGAGAGGGTGGCCAGGAGGCCAAAGGAGGCAAGGAGCACAGGAGGCGGACCATCCACCCAGACACCCTCCACCCCCATGGAAGACCTGGTGGAGTCCACATTGCTTCCAGAAGCTGTCAGTGGGGTCACTGACATTGACACTTCTGGCACACCCAGCACTAGCAAAGGTAAGTCCAATAATGATGTGTATCCCTATATGTGAATGTACAAATGCCCCTTAGGAAATAGCAATTTGTGCAAAGCATCGTGATAAGTAGTCCATTCCACATCTTACATGCGGCACAACAATGCCTTATGGGAGTGGTAGTCCACAACCCTGAACTGAAAATAGCACATAGATAGCAATTAAGGGGCATATTTATACTCCGTTTGCGCCGAATTAGCGTCGTTTTTTTCGACGCAAATTCGGCGCAAAACTAACGCCATATTTATACTTTGGCGTTAGACGCGTCTAGCGCCAAAGTATGAGGAAAGAGCGTCATTTTTTTGCGTGAACGCCTTCCTTGCGTTAATGAGATGCAAGGTAGGCGTTCCCGTCCAAAAAAATGACTGCGACACAAATGCGTCGTATTTATACTCCCGGGCAAAAATCACGCCCGGGAGTAGGCGGGGCAAAAAACCCCGCATTTGCGCCTCTTTTTAACGCCTGGGTCAGGGCAGGCGTTAAGGGACCTGTGGGCTCCAAATGAGCCCACAGCTGCCCTCCCATGCCCCCAGGAACCCCCCCTGCCACCCTTGCCCACCCCAGGAGGACACCCAAGGATGGAGGGACCCATCCCAGGGACATTCAGGTAAGTTCAGGTAAGTATACATTTTTATTTTTTTTATATTTTTTTTTGGCATGGGGGGCCTGATTTGTGCCCCCCTACATGCCACAATGCCCAATGACCATGCCCAGGGGACATAAGTCCCCTGGGCATGGCCATTGGGCAAGGGGGCATGACTCCTGTCTTTACTAAGACAGGAGTCATGTAAATGGCGTCTGGGTGTCGTTAAAAATGGCGCAAATCGGGTGGAGGCGATTTTTTAGCATCAACCTGACTTGCACCATTTTTAAGACGCCCTAACGCCATTTTCCCCAACGCCGGCGCTGGCTGGTGTACGTGGTTTTTTTCCACGCACACCAGGCAGCGCCGGTCTGCTAGCGCAGGCTAACGCCATTCAATAAATACGGCGCCCGCATGGCGCTTCAGAATGGCGTTAGCCGGCGGTAAACTTTTTGACGCTAAACTGCGTTAGCGCAGTTTAGCGTCAAAAAGTATAAATACGGGCCTAAGTATACAGACACACAGAAGAACAACACACACAACTCACAGTGATATGATGTAAGTGTACATTTATTACCATTGTGCAACATTTGGTGATACATTCATAAATGACATGCTTCACATTGTCGTTGCCGATGGCTCAGGCCCAGCAGCAGCAGAATGTGCCAATATGGGGGATGCAGAAACACAGCCACTGTCCGACTCAAACACCAGTGAGTCATTGTGTATAGCACCAATCAGATGCAGGGCAAGGGTGTTACCTCTCCACGGGTTGACCCTGGACTCCGATGAAATGCCAGATGAAGGCCACACTCCACCCCCAGAAGCTAGATCCACAGGAAGGCAGCAGTCCCTGCCCCAGCGTCACTCAACTCCCCGCAGGAGGCCTCACGATGCAGGCACACAGCACACAGATGAAGACGAGGGCCCATCAATCTTTGGCGGCCTTGAAGCATCCATGCTCAAAGTGCAGCGCCTGCAATGCAAAAACATGAGGGCAATGCACAGGCAGTTGCAATCACACAATGACAATATGGGAGGACTGCACAAGCAGTTGGAGTCTCTGAATGCAAACATCTGCAAGCTGCATGAGGGACAGCAAACAGCTGCAGATAACACGAAGGAACTGACAAATGCCATTAAGGAACTCTGTACTGAGATCAGGCATGAGCGTGTGAGCCACCACAGGCGCCAACGGCAATTCATGGGAATGTTCAATGGCTTTTGCAGATCTGTAAATCAGCTCGCTACTTCAACTGCCCTGATATCATGGCGTGCTGTGGCCGCACAGGTGGAGGCTGCACATAGCAGTCGGGACGTTGCACAGGGATTGGTGCAAATAACCAACGTTCTGGATGCTATGCTGACAGCACGAAGTGCTACATCCAGAGAACTGGGTGTTGGGGATACTGAGGAGTCCTCTAGCCTCAGCAGTCTTGCAGTCCCCGTGATGTATCCTAGGCGTCGCAGTGCCAGGCACAGTATTGCGTGTGAGCATGATACAAGAGGTGCCGGCGAGGCCACTGCGCACTCAAGTGGAATGCGTGGACGTAAGAAGTGACATTGAGGGCTACAGGGGACTACCTTCACATGTGGCAATACAGTAAAACTATGATGATAATAGTGTAACACTGTTAATGGCTCATGTCCTCCTATTGTGCATAGCTTTGTCCTAGTGACACATATGTTACCTGAAGTCAAGGTAATAAAGGTGCTAACTACCAGAATACATGTCAGTGAGGTGGTGTTGTCATTACTTACATCTGAAATGGTTGTGCGTGATGTCAGCACGCCTTTGCCTGCCCTCTGCTGCACTGGTCCTATCTGCTGGCTGTAGGGGTGGTATGGGACCATCATCCTCATCTGAGTCTGGCTCCGATATTTCCACAGGTATGCCCCTGGTGGTAGCTATATTGTGCAAGATCACACATGTGCCCACTATTCTACAGGTCGTGTCCGGGCTGTACTGTAGTGCCCCTCCACTTTTGTGGATGCACCGGAAGCGACTCTTCAGCAGGCCAAAGGTGCGCTCCACCACATTGCAGGTTGCCCTGTGTGCTGAATTGTATCTCCGCTCTGCTGGTGTTGCAGGATTTAGGTAGGGAGTCATCATGTAGGTGCGCACTGCGTAGGCACTGTCTCCTGGAAGGAGCAGAGGGTATAATGAGTAGCTGTGCCATCTGACATCACACTGCCATCAATGCAACTTTATAAAGTTGCTAATTACCTAGTAGATATCCTTCACCAAATTCCCCAGCTAGCAGTCTTGTGTGAATCCCGCTGTGGCGAAAGATGTACGAATCATGTGTGCTCCCTGGGTACCTGGCCACAAGGTCAGTTATGATGTAGGAGGTATTGGATATCACCTGTATGTTCATTGAATGTTGGTTTTTACGGTTGCGGTACACATATTCTGTGGCAATTGGTGGACAGATTGCAACATGTGTCCCATCTATGGCACCTAGGACATGGGGGAACTGTGCTATATGGTAGAAATCGATTTTGGCTGCTGTATTTCCTCTGGGGTGTGGGGGAATCTGATGTACTGGTGTATCCTGCTCAGCATGGCATTTAGAAATGCATTGACAAATCTAGAGAGGGCACTCTGTGATACCCCTCCAGCTGCTGCTATGATCCCTTGATAGCTCCCAGAGGCTAGTAGGTGCAGGGAGCATAATACCTCCACATGGGTGGGTATGCTATTGGTTCTGTGTGTTGTGCGCTGCAGTATGGGTTGTAGCTCAGCTATCAGGTCAAGTATCATGGCTGAGCTCAATCTGTACTTCTCATATATCTCCTCCTCAGTCTGGTCAAAAAGGGTTATGCGCACTCTAAAAATGCGCTCCTGTCTCCTCCTCCCTCTCCTCCAGCCTGCCAAGATCCTCATTCTCCTCGCCATGACGTAGAGTGCAGCCATTGTGGAAAAGAGGCTGAGGCATTCTGGGCCTCTTTATATAGGTTGCACCTGTTTACCACCTGGTTTCAATTCGTGGTAAATTGCATGTGCAAAAGGCCATTCTGCGAATATTTGCAATTTGTCAATTTTTGATGCATCGATAGCGACATGGTTTTGCGTGTCGCAATCTGCGTATCGGAATTTGCGACATGAAATACCGAATCTCTATTTGCTAGTCGCTATTCGAGCTCGCAATTTGCAACATGCAAATAGCGATTCGGTTTTTCATGTCGCAAATTGCGATACGCAGATTGCGACAAGCAAAACCATGTCACTTCGCTAAAAATCGCAATTTTTGCGATTCCTTGTTTTTTGCCTGCGAATACCTTTCATACATCGCAAAACAAGTTTTTGCATTCACAAACAGCCGATTTTTGTGATTCGCACAGTTTGTGAATGCTAAAACGTTTGATACATCTGGCCCTAAGAGTTGTCTCCGCACTAAAGTATGGTTTCCACTGATGGCTGAACCAGTGGAGACAATGGTACAGTCATGGCCCTTGTGCCAAGCAGCCCAGGGGCCTCCCCCAGCTGCTCCAGTGATGACAAAATGCGGACCCCAATGACCTTGGGTGAGAGCGAGTCTAGATTTTGGCAGCCTCCTGATGGCAGGTATCTGCACGTTCTCATCGATGACTCTCAAAGTGCCCATGAGGTGCTACCCAAACTAGAGAAAATGATGGCCACCCATGGCCTGCTTCAAGAGCTGAGAACGGACACCAGTCCACTATTACAAAGTTAAGAAGTCGCAGAATACTTTAAATCCCTCAACATCACCCACTGGCAAATCACACCAAGATGGCCCCAATAGGGAAGTGGAAAGATTAATGAGGACACTAAATAAAGTAAACCTGAATTTCACAAGCAAAATCAGCAACCCCTGGAGAGGTCCATATATCCATTCCTGAGGACTATAGTCAAACACCTCATTCTTCCATCAATCAAGCACCTAGTCACCTCCTCATGGGATGTGTTGCCACAAACTCCAAACCGCACCACACAGGGTGGGACCCTGAGCCCTCTTATGACCACGGCACCTAGAGAAAGCACCAAGCCACCAACAATAGGGCCAGCAGACAGAGACATGGGAAGGAGTTCACCCTGAAGGAAGGCGACAGAGTGTTAGTGAAAGATTGATACCCCGTAAGTAAGTTATGTCCCCCTTTTGAACCACACCCATGGGTGATTACCCACTACAGAGGCACTAAAGTAACGGCCAGAAGAGGAAATTAGGTGATATCAAGGAACATTTCCTATTTCAAACAGTTTCATTCACCATAGAGAAACTGCCGAAATGACAGCAACCTAGAAGAACCTGGCGATGATATGGACAGCCTGTCCACAACTGAGGAGAAGGCTGATGAAAAAATGACTCCAGAAGACTGGACCTTCCCCATGGATGCCTCAGAAGACCTTGCGGGGAAATCTAGCAACTAAAACTTACTACCTAAACCCCGGGTTGAAACAAATGAACCAAGGCCCATAGTTATACTTTTTGATGCAAAACTGTGTTCGCGCAGTTTTGCGTCAAAAAGTATATCACCGGCTTGCGCCATTCCAGGATGCCAGCCAGGCGGTGCCATTTAATGGAATGGCGCAATCCAGCGCAAAGGGTGGGCTAGCGTAAAAAAAAAAAAAAATGACGTTAGCCAGGTGGGGGAGGCAGTATGGGAGAAGGGGGTTCTGCACCAAAAAATGACGTTAGGCTGGTTAGAGTAAAAAAGAAATGACTCTAACCAGCCAGGTGTCATTTCTTGACGCAAAACCATCCATACCACATGACTCCTGTCTTATATAAGACAGGAGTCATGCCCACCACCCCCGTGACCAGCATAGGGGTCAAGGGTCCCCTGGGCATGGCCATTGCACCCAGTGCCATGTAGGGGAGCCCATTCCAGGGTCGCCAATGGCACTTTGGAAAAAATATATACTTACCTTTATTTACCTGGGATGGGGTTCCCCCATCCTTTGGTGTCCCTCTGGTTTGGGTGGGGTGTTCCAGAGGTTTGGGAAGGGCAACTGTCCAACCTCTCCAAACAGGTAACTCATCGATTGTGAGAGTGTGAATTTTCTAATATGTTTATTAATGATTTTCATATTAAAAATGCGTAATGAACTAACGTGTAAAATGAGAAGTTTCTGAAATGTCTGTTCTTCTGTTCTTAGCTGAGCAAAATTATATTCAGATGCTGTAGGTATTTTCCATGATTCAAAGCTTTCATAATAAGTGTTTTCAAAGCTTGTGTAGATGTATCCACAGCTACCCCTAGTGGGTTGCGGTGTCATGTCTTACAAGGTCGTGTATTAACCAAACATTGTATAAGTTGAAATGTCCTATTGTTTGAGAATGTTACTAATATTTGGTCTTTCCTCGAGGATGGAAGTAGAAGTTACAGAGAAAGTTTCTTCCTGAGAACAAGATATGTGAGAGGCAGATGAGACAATGGAGTTACAGACGAGACGGAAGAAGAAAAGTTACATTGAGAGAAAATGTTATAGTTAGCGTCGGTTTGTCAAGTTTAGGTCATCAATTTAGTTGTCGATAGGCTGAAATGAAACCACCCCATAGACTGACGACTCAGAAGTTAATCAGATTTTAGTATAACAACCTGTGTAGAATGATTAATTGTTAGCGCGTGCATTGGAGGTGTAGGAGATTGTTGGAGAGATTCGAGACTAGCTGTTGTTAGGCCCATAGCTGATGGTGTCCTCAGGCTGAAGCTGATCATTTGCTGTTACTACTATTGTGGTAATGTATGTTATTAAATGTGAATTGTGTCTCTCTTGCTTTCCAGGTACCAGCTGCAACTGATGTTTATATTGCTGCACATTAATAGTTTTTATCATCGAGTTAGTGGTTTTCTAAATTTGTGTTACTACATTCTTTTCACATGAAGCCCAATATGTAATGCTAATCTATAGTTAGTTAGAGAATTAATTTTGATATGCTCGTGACCTGGTTTGAAATCATTTGATGCTGAGCTAATGTATACTCCACCATTATTACAAGTTTTTTGTATTATTACTAAGTGTGATTCTTTTGGAGATAATTTGTTTAATCGTATTAATCAGATTAAGATATATATGTCGATTTAATCAGCCGCTATTGATCTTATATGCTTATCATTTGTGTTTGAGAGTTATTTTTGTGACTTTAGCTTTGTTAATATAGGGAAATAAAACTACAAATTCTTCTTATTAAACTGTTGTAGTTATTGGCTGAAGCTTTATAATATTGAAAATTGTTGAATTGATGGTCCTTACACTTCCCATTGGTGACATCCCCTCAAACCTATGTTGCTTCGATCAATCGTCCTCTAGAGCAGGATCCACTATTCAGAACTGAAAATAGCTACGATCTCATGACGCGTTCTCAGATGTGACGCTTCAGCTGTTAAACTTTGAGTTTTTAACTTATGGGTACTTCGGAGACCACCATGACTTAAGCCGTAACTGCTGGATACTGATTTCTATTATATTTGTTACTTGGTTAAAATAAAGGACAAATATAGTGGCCTACCAGTGACCTAACTGGCAGGACAAACCAATTGAACCAATGGAAAACCAAGTTATGCTGCCACCCCGCCCCCCCTAGGATCACTGATGTAGTGATGCGATCCTTCACCACGTGATGTAATAAATTGCCTGGCGCAGTCAGGCAGGGCCTGTACTTATGCAACCGTGGACTACTGCACCTGTGCATAACCAGCAGACAGTGTCTGCTTGGTTATTTTATTAGGCCTGCATTCCTTGAATGCTCAACCGACATTACAGCCAATATCTGGAGAGACAGGCTTTTCATTAAATTACAGGAATGTTCTGCCTGTGAAGTGGTTTTAGCCCAATAGTCTCTGCATCCTACATTGTTTGCAACCACTGATCTGGTGTTTCAATTTAAAATTATGCTATTTGGTGTGGCATCACCCATTGCTGGTCTTGTGGTTGATGCACAACCGTATCAGAGAATAGAAAGTAATTTTAACCTTTCATTACGGCATTTTGTTATGTGGATAAAATGAGGATTTTTAAAGGAGTAGATGGTTCTGAGTGCGTTCAAATGGAAATTTTAGAGACTAACAAAGGAAAAGTGTAAGTTTTCTAAGATGACTGATGATTCTATGTGCCTCAAATGCTTTACTAAGATAAGACCCACATAAGGTTTAGTCAAGATTGGCAGAGGTGCCCCAGCACCAATCAGCTGTAATAGTTTTTTTTTTTTTTTTTTACAAATTAGGCAGTGGTCAACTCTGATATCCTACGGTCCCAAAAAAGAAAAACACCTAAATGCCAGGGCCCTTGTCAGGGGCCACAACAGCTTGCACAACACACTGTCCCTCCCATGGCTTTCAATGGCAGTCCCAGCACAACTACTAACCCTTACACCCTACAAATGTGACAATTCAGACTGTTCCAGGCCACCCAAAGCTACAAGAATATTTTGGGTGGCAGTCAACAGTAATTTTAATGTATTTTGAATTAATTATCAAGAAACTGTTGTTGTGCTCATCTGTAAATTAATCAGTGAGCACCACAATGTGGCAGACTGTGATAAGCCTCACTGTTGACAATTAAGTGCTGGTGCCGAGCACCGGAAACAACTGGCTCAAATTAAGCACTGGAGTTGATACATTTATTGGTTCACATCAAATCATACAAGCAATAACTAATCAATTTAAGAGGGCCTAGCGCCATATATTGCCACATTAGCATCATTTGTTTATGCTAATGTGGCGTTATTATGACAAAAACGCTGTGCATATTTACAAAGTGGTGCAATGAATGCATTGCGCCACTTTGCAATCTCTTGCGCCATACAGAGCAGGCATTAAAAGGGGCACACCATTGTTTTCAATGGGCCTCAATGTTCTTTGCAGGATTAGCGTCACCATTTTTGGCACTAATCATGAAAAGCGCCAAACTAGCATCAAAAATGTTGAAGCTAGTTTCCTAACTGCCTTCATGGTGTGCTGTATGTTCAATACAACACACACATGGTGGCATTAGTGGGGCACTAAGGGGCACAAGAAAAGTGGCACAACATTGGATGCAGTGCCACTTTTCTTAAATTCAGCCCTAGGTACCTGCGTTAAGAACATGCTGATAATCGAGCTGAACTAAGCAGAATAATGCAAACTAAGGGACATATTTATGAGTGGGTTGCGTCATGCTTGCACTACGCAATGTGGTGCATGCGTTTTGCAAACCATTAAGTCATATTTTTGAAGCCATGGAAAACCACTGCCCTGGGAAAGCGTTCCATGGGCATTGCAGTGGGTGTTCTAACACAAACTCCCATAGATTTTTACGCATTCCCAGATGTACAAGGACTTGTAAATCTGGGAATGTGCTAAAATCCTACGCCTAACCAGGAGAGGCGTAACTAGTAGAAATATCTTTATTTCTCATTGCTTTTTTCCCTCTTCAGAAAGAGGAAAAAGCCTCTCAAGATTGGTATTGTGCAAGAAGCTTTCCCTTTCTGCACTAAAACAATCCTGCATGCAACACAGACACCCTTGCACCATGGTGCAAGGGTGCCTGAGTTGGTGCTAGGCAGCCAAAAGAGCGCCAGGGCAGGGAGAAAGGACAGGACTGTGCTATATTGAATTAATACAGCACATTCCTGCCCTTTCCCTATGATGCAGGGCAGCACAACAAGTTAACTTGTCAAAAATCCCATAAATCTGGGCTTAAGAGACTGAGCTTGGGGGATCCATGTTGCTCCAATGGGGGCTATGTTTTTGTCTTTAGAACAATGAAAAGAATAACGATCTGACTTTGGAGTTAGCACATACAGCTCTAGAAAGCGTTAATCAAATAGGCTAGGCTGACTCCTGAACTAGCAGCAGGATAGATCAATACCAGACATACTCAACAAGCCATTGAATCAGTATTCCCTTTCAAAACCTTCATGCTTTTGTATTGACCAAGAAGCTGGTAAGTACAGGTGCTTGATATCTTAATTTCAAATCTGATGTTCTTTATCAACATTTATTTTTAGTAATCCAAGCTTTAAAACACATCACACACATACTGTATCTCTTATAAGTCACTTATAAATGACAGTAGTTTTTTTTTAAAGCCTGTTTTTTATTTTCCTCTTCTGCATCAGGTTTCCCTTCCTAGCCTTGTCAGTGAGTGTAGGATGTGTAATCTGTAATACCTAAGTTTATCTGTTGGAAATAGTGTGATTTTGTTTTTAAGATTTAAATTCAGTGATACATTATCAGCTATTTAATGTCAATCCCTGGGGTGTCAAGAATGTCTGGACATCCACATGGGACACTTTAACATGCACCGAGAGACAGATATACAAAAAAGTGGCACAGTGACACGCAGCAAGTTACTTTGATGTGTTGCACTGCGTCACATGGAAAGGACAGGGATGCACTGTATTTAGGGAACATGGGGCATTCCTGTTCTTTACTCCTGTGGTGGTGCACAATGTGCTGCCTAACACCAATGTAGGTACCATTGCACCATTGTGCAAGGGTTTCTGCGTTGCATGCAGGATTGTTATTGTGCAGGAAGGACCGCCTTCCTGCACAAGAAAAATCCTGTGAGGCTTTTTTCCTCTTTCTATGTGTATAGAAGGAGGAAAAAACGAGGAGAAATAAAGATATTTCTCCTTGTTGCATCTCAACTGGGAAGGCGTAATCTTTTGGCACATCCTCAGCTTTACCAGGGCTGGTAAATTTTGAGATGCATCACAATCAATCAATCAATCAGGATTTATAAAGCATTGCTAATCACCTGATAGGGTATTCAGGTGATTTCAGGTCCCGAAGGCTTATTCTAACAGCCAGGTCTTGAGGGCTATTCAGACTTCTGAGGTGATGGTCAGGATGTGCAGGTTTTTGCTGTGATGTGAGAGAAAGAGCATCCTGATTTCATGGTGAGCTTGTTGTCAATGATGATTTTGAGGTTTCTGACGTGGTCGGAGGGAGTGGGTGTAGGCTGAGGTCTGATAGCCACCAGGAGCCATTCCATGTGTTGCTGATGTTGCCAAAGATCAGTACTTCCGTCTTGTCTGTGTTCAGCTGCAGGCAGTTGTTCTTCATCCAGTCAGCACCACTCGTCATGCATCTTTGGAAGTTGGTTCTGGGGGTGGAGGGGTCATTGGTGAGTGAGAGGATGAGTTGGGTGTCGTCTGCGTAGGAAATTATGTTAAGACTGTGGGATCCGACGATGTTGGCCAGCGGAGTCATATATGTGTTTAAGAGCATGGGGCTGAGGGATGAGCCCTGGGGACACCACAGGTGACCTCCTTGGGTTCGGTGGTAAAAAGTGGGAGGTGGATCCTCTGGGTTCTTCCGGTGAGGAAGGAGGTGATCCATCTGAGCATGTTCCCTTAGATGCAGATGTGGTGTAGTCTATCAGTCAGCGTGTGGTGGGATAGAACGTTGAAGGCTGCTGAGAGGTCAAGGAGGATCAAAGCTGCTGTTTCCTCTCGGTCAAGAAGGGTTCGAATGTCGTAGGTGGCTGCGATCAGGACAGTTTCAGCACTGTGATTGCTGCAGAAGCCGGATTGGGTGGCGTTGAGTAGCTGGTTCCACTCCAGGTATGTCATGAGTTGCTTGTTGATGATCTTTTCCAGTACCTGCACTGGGAATGGGAGCAGGGAAATTGGCCGGTACTGTTTGGGTTCCCTGGGTCTGGCTGAGGGTTTTTTGGGTAGTGGTCTGACCTCGGAGTGTTTCCCGGCATTGGGAAATGTTGCCGTGGTGATAGAGGTGTTGAGCAGGGTGGTGAGTTCCTGGCCGATCCTTTGGTTTCCAAGGTTGAATATGTGGTGCTGGTATTAGTCTGTGGGAGCTCTCAAGTGGATGGGTTTTATGGTGGAGGTGATGTCTTGGGTAGAAAGAATGTTCCAGGTGCTCAGTGCAGGGTTTGTGTCAGTTACGGTGGTGTGTATCTGTTGAGGAAGTCCTTATGTGTGGGTTGGGATTTGAAGTTTCTGTATATGGTTGCAATCTTGTTGTGGAAGAAGTAGGCAAGGTTGTCGCACAGCTCCTGTGAGGTTGTGGGTGTTGCAAGGGAACATCCATTGCAATGCCCATGGAATGCCTCCCGAGTGCAGAGTAAGGGAAAAAGTGTTTTGCACTCCTTCGCCTTACTCTATATCTCTGAGGCCGTTCAAAGCCACACAAAGTGGCTTTGCGTCCCCTCCTAGATATGGTTGCAGGGGGTGCGCCACTGTTGTGTCACCAAAAGTGATGCAACAGTAGCCCAAGGGGGTCATAAATATACCCCTGAGTATGTGTAGGATTCATATGCATATTTTGTGGCAATCTTATTAATCTGGCATGGGCGTGGCTTTGGTGAATCTAAGTTGGGCACCCTTTTTCTTCTCCTGTCACTATTAGCATGGGAAATACCTCTCTAATCCTCATTATGAGTTGGCTGATAAATTCCAATATGCATGGTAACCTGTGTTGCACACACATATCAGCATTATGTACTTTGGGTTAAACATCTGAAGATTTGCCTTGACGATATTTATCAGAGAAAGATGCCTGATAAATAACAGGTAATGCTGATTTTAGCCTGGTAAACACCAAAATCCCCAAGCTATTCCCCAAAAAATCGTGATAAGCTATACATGTTGCTCCCAACAAATACGGTACACTTTACTGTCTAATGAAATAATGGCCAAACTCGTAATGAGAACATATGTGGGACATGTTTGTAGGCCATCATATTTCCAGCATGATCAACGAATAGTAAACATGTATTCATATATTTTTGGTACCTTCTTTAATGGACCATGTAAAATGCCCCATGATTACTGAAATGAGGACTGGAAAGGACACAGGTGATTCACTGCGAAAGGTCCACGATCTAGAATTTCCTACAGATGATACTAAACCAAAGCCAAGACTCACAGGATTCAGGATGACTGGAGAACAAATAATTGAGTTCAGAGATCAATAAATGTAAGGGCTCCTATTGCCAGTGTACACCGCTACTACGTTTTATACAGAGTACAATTATTTATAGTCTTCCTTCTTGCACCTAGAAGCAATTACGTTTGCAGAGTGTGCCTAATAAATAAAAACATTACTGCATGCCCGCATCTCTTCCACGAAAAAACATTAGCAGTATTGCACTCTATCCAGGTGTTCGCCTTGTAATATTCCCCATTACCAACATATGTGTTATTTTTTATGCTTCGTCATGGGCTGATTAATACTCAGCATTCTCGTCTTTATCTCTGACCACCGTGACTAGTGTGATTCTGGGATCAATAGGCCTGATATCGGATACATCAGTAACCACCTCTTTCCAATAATAACCTCTCCGTTTTGGTAAGCCTCACCGCACATGAAGCATGTTTCTTTCTGACCACATTCCTCCTCCCTTGAGGATGCTTCCACGCTGACTGGCTGCAGTAAACACTATCTAAACAGGATCTTGTAAGAAGGCCCCCTCCGTACACATGATGTAGCCACTCGTCCGCATTTCATTCCGTGTGATAATGTCAATCTCTTTCACTATCTTCTTTCTACGTGTCACCAAAGAAGGATGGACTGGGGAGGTCACTTAAAAGGCTTAAAGACAGTGTTTTTCCTATGGCAGTGCAATGTTGGATAGCACGACCCTGGGTGACCAACAGAAGTTACCAGATTGCCCTTACACAAATATGGAGGCATTGTCAGGGGTGAAAAGTTCGCCCTTTGCCTAGCCTGCAAACTTTCTTTCGCTAGCCTCGCTAATAGTTCCTTCATTAACATCCAAATGTTGGGGCAGCTTTTGATCTTGTCTACTGTTTTTAAAACGGTGGTGGCTCTATGTCCCTTTCTAATGTTGCCTTTGATGACCTACTGCCTACGGGTGGAAATAAGGCAATAAGGAGTCAGGCAATGCAGTGCAAGTCGCTGTGTTGCCTTACTTTGTTTCAAAGCGACGTTCCATGGGTGTTGCAGTGGGTGTTCCCACGCAACACCCATGGATGTTGATGTCTTCCTATATATAGAAGATTTTGTAAACCTGGGAATGTGTCAAAAGCATACGCCTCCCCAGGGAAGGCGTAAGGGAGGTGCAACAAGGAGAAATAAAATCATTTCTCCTTGTTTGTTCCTCTTTATATGCGTGCTGCATTCTGCAGAAACACAGTAAGAGGAAATCGCCTCCAGTAATTGTGTTTGTGCAGGAAGATGTCCCTTCCTGCACAAAAACAATCATTCCTACAATGCAGACAGCCTTGCAGCATGATGCAAGGGTGTCTGCGTTGAAGCCAATTGTGAGCCAGCACAGGGAAAAGGGAAAGGAATGTGCTATATCTCACATATACGGCAAAATCCTGTCCTTTTCTTTTGACACAGTGAAGTGCAGCAAGAATCCTTGTGGAGCTGCCCTGTGCCAAAATCTTGTAAATGAGGTCCTCTGTTCGGTGCTGGAAAGTAACCCTAAAGTAAGACAAAGTAGCACTAGCCTTGGTTTGTGTTTCTTTGCTTCAAAGGGGGCATTCCATGGGTGGCAAACAGGCATTTCCATGCAATCACCTATGGGTTTGGATGCAAAACCATATCAACTAAAAAATGGTAGATACGTCTATGTGCCAAAATAAATGCCTGTTCAAGTCATTGGAGTTGTATAACTTTTGTGGCACAGCCCTGGTGCAAAATCATCATTAGCATTTACTAGGCCACAGAAAGCCAATTTGTGTGGTTTAGTAAATATAAGGTAACACAACGCAGTGCATAGTGCAGCTGCCTTGCATTATTTGTGCCGGGTAGGCATTACATGGGTGAAGCAACCATGTATTTTGACCCAAACACAGATTTACAAAGACGTCTAAAGCTGGGTGTGCACCAAAATGGTGTCCCTACCTGACAGAGGAGTAACAAGGAGAAATATCTTCATTTCTCCTCTTTATTTCCTTTTTCCATGTGTGCTGCATTGTGTAAAACATATAGAAAGAGGAATATGCCTTTAAGGTTATTTTTGTTCAGGAAGGTATCCCTTCCTGCACAAAACATTTCTGCACATAATGCAGGAACGCTTGCACTATGGTGCAAGAGGGCCAATGTTGGTGCTAGGCAGCACATAGTGCATTAGTGCAAGGAGAGAGCAGAAGTGCTCCATATCTTTGTAAATATGGAGCATTTCTGCTCGCTACCGTTTACACAAGGCAGCACAGTAACTTTGCTTGCTGCCCTGTGTTGTATTAAAGATTAATAAATATGCTCCTACATGTGCATTACAGAAAGCAGGGGCCTGATTTATACCATTTTAGCGCTGCATTGACGTCATTTTTTGACGCAAAAGTGGTGTAAACTTAAAAAATATAATTGAGCTTTGTAAGTTTGCACCACCTGTGCGTCAGAAAATGACGCAAATGCGTCGCTACAAAAGTATAAATCAGGCCCTAGGTTTCTCCAATGTAGGAGAAACTCGATTGTGTTTAGTTACTGTGGCAGCTGGTTAGACATGGGTTATCACATCTGGCTTTGCCTTGAGAAAATCATCTCAACAAACTCAATGCCAGCAGCAATGGCAATTGAGAGGCGCCTCCATTTTCTGGCAAGTTCTTTAAAGCTATTCCTATTACCATTTTCCCAATCACAGCCTTTAAACTTCTCTTGCTGTGGGGTGTTGCGTGAAGATTTTTAAATGTGCTCCAAGAGTTTTTACTGGAGGACTACCTTTATAGTACACAACATATGCTTGACAGCACCGTCACAAGGAAGTCTCAAAGCATGCCCGCAAAGTTGGAGTGTGAAACACCTTCATATCTCAGTAGATATATTCCTGATCTGCTTTTGCCATTTCACGCAACACAGCATTGTATGAAATGTTAGTGAATTAGCACCTTGGTTTTGCATTTGATCTCCACCGACGAACATGCCATCTATATGTAGTTCACCTACAAGCATCCCTGGAGTGCATGGGAAATTTCTGATTTTGCCTTTGAAGGTTATCTTCTTCCTAACCCCCAATAAACCTTATTTCTGCTTAACCCTGTTAAACGACAGTCTCTGATATTACATTTGTTTAAAATGCTGAAATTCAGTTCAGACACAGGTTTGGGTCCAGCATTCACTCAGACAAAACAGAGATTATTTTGGTTTGCTTTAATATTGGGAAAAGCCTACTTCTTTTCGAGAGCAGTTTTCCATTGAATACTGTTGAAGATAATTTCCATTCTATTTCAGGTCAGCTACATTAGGCGTGCTCCAATGTAGACCTGTTTCTGGAGAACTTCATTGTTGCGTTGAACTACCGAAGACCCATGTTAATTTTAAGGTAAACTGTTTACTGCAATTTAATTAGGTGTGTGATGTGATGTCAGAGCCTTGAAATTCAGTTCCGCCCATTTCCTATAAAACTGGTAAAAGTTGGGCAAAATAAAATTGAGATCTTTACTAGCTGAATTATCAGGTGCGATCAGGGACAGGGCTTGTGTTGGTGATGATGTGCTGTGAAATTGACTGATTAGTGCAGTTTCTGACCATGGCAGAATCCTGTGTCTTGCAAGAAGTGTTCTCTTTGTTGCAGCATAGGGTCAAACTCCCACTTCATTTGCCAATTATTGCACCAGAAAACGAGTCCCGGTAATCTCAAAAGTGAACCGCTTTAATAACATTTAGATTTTGTTACATTTACTTTCTATTAATTAAAAAATTCTATAACCTGGACCCTGTGGCCAATGTTATCATAGCGGGCTGCACTTGTGTAGGGTCAGAGGACTTTCGCACTATTTGCCATTTCTATACTTTTTATAAGAGAAATATAATATTAAGGCACAGTTTGAAAGATACCACAGCAGCCAGGCCGCAAACTGCAACAGAATGCCTCCATATGTGATATATTTACTAATACGACAGAGATCCCAGAAAGTATCAACTTATATTATGGCTAAGTTATGAAGGGCAACGATTTGCCAAGATGTTAATAGACCAACGTTTCTACGAATAGAAATCGATTTGCTATATCAAAAATAACAAGATCGAGCCAAAATGTTCCGCTTTAGAGAACCTTGTGAAATCACCTGGCATTTTAAGTTTCACAAAGAGCTGAACAGAATTCATATGCTTCTTTAGTGGCATTTTCACGGTTTTATCCAAACAAAGCACTCGTATACTTAACCCCACACTCCTCCAAGCGGATAAATTGAGGTCTGTAGGATTGTTTCAGCAAGAGAATCGTAAGTCTGGACTCGTAGACTTATTCCTCAAGGGTACAGGTCTGCGATTTTCCCTTCTTCACAAAACTCAGCAGTAGACGTCCAGGCCTATAACTAAGTGAGTCATGTAATTTCGTTTTTAAAAGCTACTTTTTCCCCACTACATAATTGCACAGAGTTATGCACTATTCCAAAGGCAGCCCACTGTGCAAATTCACATTTATGTGTTTTTTTTCTCCACGGGAAAAACGATTATCTCTATGCAGAATTCGCATGCTTTTTTTCCACCACCATGTTGGGGGTGATCCATTCCCCTCCATTTCCTAGAAGAGGGCGAACTTCTGCCCTTTGCTAGAGTGAAACTCTGACCATATCCATGTTGGGAAAAGATGGGTACGGGTTTGCGAATTCTTAAAAAACTGATGGTAAGCAATGCATGGGATGGGGAATGTGAGGAACTAGGGACCTATGGGCAGATTTATACTTTTTGATGCAAAACTACTCTAACGCAGTTTTACGTCAAAATGTTTAGCACTGAATTGCACCATTTTTTAATGCCACCCGGGCGTCATATTTATACTATGATGCTGGATGGCGCTAAAAATAGATTAGAGTCAAAAAAAGTTTACGTTAACCATTGCGCCTTGTCGTAAGGCAAAGTGACGTTAATGCCAAAAAATGACTCTAACCCATTTTACAACGCGTAAACATGACGCAAAACGGAAATGTACCATTTTTACTCACATTAGAGTCAAATATAGACACTTACAGAGAAAACAGTGCAAAGGAGAGCAAAATGGACCCAGAAAGCCAAGAGAGACCCAAGGGGACCCCAATCAACCAGAAACCATCCAGGAAAACACAGAGAAGACCCAGGGGAGGGAGAAGATAAAGAGAAAGTGTTGTTTAAGTGCGGAAGAGCATGAGATACTGGTGAGAGAGGTAACAGAGCATCAACATCAACCCTTCGTCACCTCGAAATTGCCAATTGGCCGGAGGGAGGCAATTTGGCAACAGATAGTAGACACCATTAACAGTGTGGCAGAGGTCAGGAGAACTGTAACAGAGTGCAAGAAATGCTGGCATGTTCTTAAGCGAAGGACAAAGGAAAAAATGGCAAGGAACAGGAAGGCAGCACTGCAAACTGGAGGATGGAGTCCAGCACCACAAGAGGACTTGGACGAGATGGATTAGATGGTTGCAGGGGTCATCCTGGAGGAACTGGTCACTGGAATTGCAGGACAGCGCAGACTACCAGGAAACACCACAAATGCAGGGTAAGTTGCATTGGGGAAATTAATGTCAAATTGCCAAGTGCTAGAAGGAGGAGGCACATAGGACTCACTCAATGTATGCCAAAGGAGTGCTGAGGGACACATTGCACATTTAGCAAATTGCACCATGCTGACGTAAGCTACACATGTACCTACGCCTTGGTAGTGCCATGGACCATAACACATACACAACCTGGATACATGTCAATCACCAGGCCTAAATAGCTACATGTACAATTGCAGCACATGGGATGGATGGCATGTATAATGACGGTGCCTCTGGTTGTGTCATCACAACATCCCTTGCATATAGTCATTTTAACCCTAACAACATGACCAAGATTTCAGAGACTAGGTAGTCAGTCAATGCCATACCTGGGGTCACGTCACGGTGGTGTCCCTTGCAGCAACACCTTGCAACTGCTTTGCCTTCTTGTCCAAACAAGTGTGCTGCATTTCACAGCACACAATTCATTGCAACTGTCCCAGACATGTGCCGCTAGCACCACCACCCCACACATTGACAACACATTCACATAAGGCAGCCACCACTCCATCATGCAGTGAGGATGCCCCCTGGGTGCAGGGAACAATAATCTGAGCAGGCATTGGAGGAATAGCAGGGTGGTCTTGTATCACTAGAAACATGCCACCACCCAGACCAACTAAACTGGGTGTGGAACCACACATCTTGATGCTGAACAGAAATGTGCTACTACAGAAAATATGTACCACAGATAGCAAACTGTAGGATACAACAGTTACAGGCTGAGCCCACAACCACTCTGACACAACCATGTGAGACACATAGGAATGGGGAAATAAACACACACATACAACACATGGGCTATGACTATGTACATAATGGTGTATAATTCCACATTGACACGTGGTGGATGGTGCATGGCAAAGTCTGGTGTTGGTAAGACTGCAAATGCAGTGTACCATTTACGGTTGGCATGACATGTTGGGATGGCGGTTGGAAATCTGTCTGCCCATGGTAGCTCTGTGGGGCACTTAGCACAACATTGTTGATGGATCAAATTGAGTCAGTGCCAGTCTTGGGGTGCATTGGGTGTGACAGGACTTGCTGCACTTAGCTCTGCAAATCAGGCAGTGGAAAGGGTAAAGGGGCAGGGCATGGGACCCTCTGCACTGCCCATGCCAGGTGCATGGGCTGTGCAGGGAAGCCAGGGGCACACCATACCACATCAACCTTTGCATGGGGGTTTCACCACCATGCAAAGGCTGAAGGAAATGCAGGAACAGACCTGGAGTGTAGCTTTGAATGTAATACTGGTCTGGTGGCACAGGACACAGGACATCTCCCAGTCTGTGAGATGCTGGAAACCTGCCAGTGATAGGCCATTGGCCAATGGGGCATTCCGCATTAACAACAGTTGCCACTACCACTTGCGCTGTTGGGGTGGTCATATAGACAATGGCAGTCAGGTGGTCATTGAACTGCCGCACTTGAAATGAGGGACCAGTATGGCTATCTGCAGAAGCACCATCAAACTAGCTTGAGGCCCTGACCTAAGTTCAAATCCAGTTAACTGGCCATGTCCATAAACTAATTTACCATCAGGCACTTTCACATACATAAGGATGTATACAGCTAAAATATTATTCCCATGATGGCCAGGATGGCCATACCTGCACTGCCACCCCTGTGCCTGTGTCAAACTAGCTGCACTGCCACCTGCTGCATCTCATTGATCATGGTGCAAGGATGGCTTAATTGAGTGGGAAATAATAGGTGTATAAGAAGGTGCAGTTACCTGCACAGACAGAAGATGAAATTGAACTCAGCTAGGTCCATGTGTGCTCTGCAATGTAGCACACATACACATGCATCAACATGAGGCGCTAAAGATGGTGGAAAGAGCATAGTGTCCTGGCAATGCAACCCTGGGGTGGTGCAAGGTTAGAGTACCACATGGGTGTATGTGAAACATGTAACACTGGGACAGCGGCAATTTGACATGTGTGGTGCTGTGGCTTAAGCACTGCAACACCCATTTCAAGGCCTCACCATGCAAATGGATGGGAGGGATGAGAATGATAAGATGGTGTCAAGCCACAGAAAGGATATAGATCACACCTAGTAGATATGAGGCAGAAAATTGCCCCACCTGGGCTTACCCTCATGGTACACTCAGGTGGGGCAAAGGACTGATAGATTGCAACCATGAAGTACAGAAACAATGTTTGGGAACTAATACAACAATGAGTCACCAATAGCAAGTCAGTGATATGACATATCAACTGCCACAACACAGAAAGATTGACTTTGAACAATCTCATTGCAGAGGATGATAGCTCACCTGCTGATCTGCCTGTCATGGAGCACTCTGATGACCTGGATGACCAGCTGACATCCATCAGCCTAGAGACCCTCCAAGAAGTCTTTGTATCCCTCCAGACTCCACCTCCAGTCGCAAGGAGGAGTAATGATGTAGCAGCCATCCCAGATGCCTCACCCAACACCCCGATAGTATGACCTGCCAGCACCAACACAGCTGAGGACTCCGAGGACCCAAGGACCAGCTTTGAGAGGACAGTGGTAGGAGTCCAGCGGGAGCTAGCCAAGGAGGTGTGGGTGGGGATGCAGACTATGGCAGCCAGCCTAGAGGGTTTGCGCAGGTGCATTGTTACAGCCACTGAACAGACTACAGCCTAACGAGGCAAACACTTCCCAATCCGTGGAGTTCAGCAGTGTCTGAGGTAAAAAGCTGCTGCCATGAGGGACAGCCCACAACAACTGCCCTCCCAAACTGGCAGCATTGTACTTGAGAACAAGATGGGCTTCATGTACCAGGAAATGGCCTCCCTCAGGACCATCTGTGTGAAATGATGACAATGTTGCGCAATACATGCATTGCCCTACTTTGTTGACACAATCCAGACAAATATGGTATGCTGTCGGTGTCTTGGCGTATCATACATGACACTATGCTGGCTGTCTACCACAGGGATGTTGCTGCTATTCTCAAAAATCAGCAGTTCCTCCTTGCTGCAGTGATGCCATATGATGTTCCCCAGATGGCAGCTGCCGGGAATTGGGAGTCCACATCTACAGTCACTGAAGTGTGTGTGGCCCCCTCTACCTCTCCACCACCACCATCAAGGGCAGAGGAGACACCACACACATGGGAGGATGAAGATGTGGAACAGATCATCTTCAGCCGTAAGAGTTCCCGGTATCACCAGCCCATGACACATGGCCAGTGTTTTCCTTTGTCCTGTGCTTGAGATCATGTCAGTGGAAGCACAGTTGGATATGTGCACTTCAGAGACACACTGTTGAGCTGTCTGCTATGGACTGTCATCGTCTCTCCCCTACAAATTGGCAAATCATGTTCCTCCGCACTTAAGAACACTTCATCCAAGCACGTCCCATGATCTGTCACTCAACCCTGGACTTGTATTGTCTCACAATTGTATGGATTTCACTAATGGGGTCACAGACCTGGACATTGTGACTATTGCACTACAACACTTGTAAATAAACACCACCTACACAACTAGCATGTCTTTGTGTATTGTGACACATATACTACTCTTAGGAACTGTGATGTGTGTAACATGTCTTTAGTCACAGAGTGTCAGTACAAGAGTGGAGGAATATGGGGGCACATATCTACGCGCAAGGTTCCTACATGATGAACAACAATGCTGGTCTCATCCCCTACAAGCAATTCACTGAGTATGACAAAAATGTAGAACACATGTATGCTTCACCCACTACAAACGGCAAGAACGACTGAGAAACAGTTCTCGGGCAATATTGTCAGCTGGGAGTACCAGTAGAACACATTGGTGTGAACAGAGGTACATAACCTCATCTGTAATTGCCACTGGTCAGTTTACCATGATAGATATAAAATGTAGGCTGTTGTAAGAT